>NW_004797400.1:131644-169817 GCF_000002075.1 Aplysia californica
TTCCCCCCCCCCCCCCCCCCCCGAAAATAGCTTTGAAACTGAAAGTGGGTTCTGTTAAACTATTTTTTAGCAGCCTTAGGTAAAATCCTATGTAATAAGAAAGCTGTTCTACAATATGCTGTGATTTGGTTGCAGTGTACTTTTTTTTAAAAAACCAATGAAGTCAGTAGGAACAGTTTGTTGACTCCATTGTGCTTTCCACAAGTAAAGTTACAATTAAAATAGTAAACCTAGAAATTGTAACATTTTATAACCACATGTTGATTAATGGCACTTATACATTTTTCCATTTAGAGTGTTTTATTGATTTCAATGTTTGAGTCGTGAAAATTGAATGCAATAAAACCATGATAACATGAACTTTACTGTTCCTTTCCTTAAATCCTTCCAATATTTTCAGGTATTGGAATGAGTGCTGGATGGGTGCATCCTATTGGAAGACTGCTCAAGGATGGTTACATCAGTGTCACCAAATGCAACGCCATTGTCAAGGCAGTGTCGAATCACTTCAGGTCAATGTGCTTACCTGGGGCTGTCAATTCTTTTTATAATCCTTTTGGTGAGTTCCATTTTTTCCCCCCCCATGCTGGTATATATAAAAATGTTCAGCAGCGCTTGTACCCCCCACCGTCCCAAGAGCGTATATTCTCAGTTTCAGGGGTAATGAATTTGCTCATTTTTCGAAATTAGCAAACCTAATCAAACTTTGATTTCCATAATATTTGTTTATTTACCTTTACGCATTGTTTTATGTTATTGTCTGAACCTCGTTTCAAAGATATGACATCACTTTTTAGAATGCATACTTTTTTTCCTTCTAAAATACTGCTGTATTGGCAGGGACTCGGGTTAGGGAGTGCACAAAAATGGCTGGGGCTGGAAGGGTTAATTGTGTTTTGTGTTGTACACAGAAAGATCTTCAGTTTACAAATTGCGTATGACATAACACATGGATGTTGATTTTAATTTCTTGACCTCAGTGTTGATGCCGTTTCTTTTTGTCCTTGATTGCCATTAGTCTTAATCCTCGATCATCTTTACTTCACTAAGTCACATTGAATACTGTCAAAGGCCAAATGAGTTATTTTTACACTGGTGTTTATGGTGTGGTGGTTAGACGCTTTTCTGTTGCTTGCAGTAGACCCGAGTTTGAATCTCAAGTGGGTAGAAAAATTTTATCGATTACCTTGGTCTTTGTGTTGTAATGTATCCCTCCCAGCCTGGGTTGGCTTGGACAGGAAGGGTTGAAGGCCTTCCTCCTAAATTATCAAAACTGTATCGATGGGGGCATACAAAATCCTACATTTAAATAAAACCACTGTGTATAACATAATTGATTTTTTCTTTTTGTCTCAAGGCAACAACCCAACATCCGTATGTGAGCTGTGCCGGGGTCACAACAATGAGTTCTGTACAACGAGTGACCGTTACGCTGGTTACGATGGTGCCTACCGCTGTGTTGCGGAGGGAGTTGGGCAGTTAACTTTCCTCAGGCACGACACCATTTCTATGATGACTGGAAGTGTAAACGGGTCCACTTCTGACGTGAGTGTGGGCTGTAAAGGATGTAGACCTTTTATCAATTTCATGAACAAGAAATGAAGAACATTTTTGTTTCACATTTATCTTTTCTTTTTGTTTATGAATTTTGTTTATACTACAGCCTCAATTTACTTTTTTCAGTATTTGTTGATTTTAATTTTCAAGGTTAATGATACTGTTGAGTCTCCTTATTTCCCCCTATTATCAAATCAGTTTTTTAAATGTTCTTTTTCTTGTTGTTGGTTTAAAAAAAGCTAATTGATTTTATCTTCTTTATTTCCTTTTCCAACAAATTTTTATCTTCTCTTCGCAAAATAATACTCATTTACCTGCTATGAGGCATGGATTAAGTATTGTTTCTGTATATGAACAGTGCAAGATTTTCATTTTTTAGATATTTTCATAGCTGTTTAAAAAAATATTAAACTGGTCTTTTGCTCTCTGGCAAAAAAACCCCTTCCAAAACCTCAATCTATTGTCAAGCTTTGTTATTAAGTATTGCAATGACAAATCATTATTTATGTTGCTTTTTTGTGAAGTTTCCAACTGGTTCAGGCTGGTGTGCTACTGATGGTTCTACGTTTATACCCTCCTTTTGCCCAATTTTCCAAAGCACAACAATATAAATAAGGGTGAAAGCTCCAATGTTGCTTTTAGTAACTTATCATCTTTATCTGAGATAATAATGCGTCTGTTATTTGTTTCAGATTGGGTTCCGTTATATTGTATTTATGTCTCTTCTCCTGCCTTGTCACTTGCTTTAACGTGTCAGTGATACCCACTCAATGTTTTTATTTTCAGTCATTTCGACTTCTCTGTCCTGATGGAAGTACTGTCAATGTGGGTGACTATATGAACTGCCATTGGGGTGAAATTTCTTCCAATATTATCATGACGTCTGCTGTCCGTGACCCCAGCACTGTGGAAAAATACAAGATTTTCTTAACTACTCTTGAGAGTCTGTTTGGTCCAAGTAGTACCAAAAAATTCAAGTTGTTCAAATCTGAAGAGCACTATGATGTGGACATCTTCTCTCAGACTCTCTTTCGGAAGAATTTAATGTTCTCTGACATGACAACGGGTTTCAGAGAAATTGGAGACTACTCATACTTTACTTGGGCTGGTAAGTCTCTGTCAGTTATGGTATAGTTGTTACAAACTGATTCTTTAAGTTTTTTTTTCTGGGAAATAGGGCTGTCTCACCTGCAGAAAATACTGTTAGGAGAGAGTTGCAATAAACATGTTTGAAGTAGCTCCATTGTAGCAGATGTGACAAATGTCTATATATGTGTGTATGCCTGACAAAAGAGCCTATTTGTCAGCAAAGTTAATTTCAAACTACAGGTTGCCTCAACTCTTAATCTAAAATTTTGTGGATATAATATTTTTGTTGTATCATGTATATGTGATATGTTTATATTGCTTTTTTCTTTCTTTAAAGGTTTATATCACTAGTGCATTTTTTGCCTTGCTTCACACTGATTAATTACGTATATAGTTGACAACATGCTCTTGTGTTTTGTTTTTAAATAATTTATTTGTGGTCCTGGCATCCTTTCTTTTCCTTAGGTAAAGAGTTCCAGTCGTACTTAACTGAAATGAATCGCTGCCCGTCAAGTGCAATCAGCCTTTGTGTCACATCATATGCAGAGAAGTTGAAGTGTGAGGAAATGATTATGGCTTTTAAAGCCAAAAACCTTCAACCTGAGATGGATTGCCTGTATGGAGGAAATACTAGTATGTGCTTGGAAATGATCTACCGCGGAGATGCAGATATCATTAATCTTGATGCTGGTGATGTGTACATTGCTGGGAGGTATGTATTCGGATTGGTCAATAAGGAAGAAATCTTCTTAGCTCTGCCGGTTCTTCACTCTGTTTCCTCGAATATACCTTTGATAGGTTAATGTTTTTAAAAATTTTTTGTTAAAAAAAGTTTTGATAACTTCTGCTAGAAGAAATTGTTCATTTTGAAATCAAAGATGCAGGAAATCAGTAGAAGTATTCTGCTCAGTAGGGATTAGTTGTAAGTGTGTTTTCACAGTGACTTTACACAGTCATTGGCAGTGGGGGGTGTCTCCTTTTGGTCTCTGAAGACAGCGTGCTTTAATGAACAATACTTCAATTGTCTCTTCTGTATGTCCTCACAGGTTGCAAATTGATTTTTGTTTTATATGAAGTCTGTGAAAACATTTGTACAGTGTAATCTTTTGAGTCCTCAGTCGGAAGGTGACCCATGATGTAGCCAAACAAATTCTAAAAGTATATTGTATACGGTTTACTCTTTCAGGCGCTATGGTCTGGTACCAATCATTGCTGAAGACTACGGTGATATGACCATGGAGTTCAAAGTTGTTGCAGCTGCTAGAAAAACTGATAAGTCAACAACACTTTTCAACATGAAAGGTATGGAGGTGTAATGAGACACTTTTATTATCTGCATGTATTTGTATCTAAGGGCAGGGGATGGGAAGAACAATGTTAATTTTTAAAAAACATAATTTTTTTTTTGGGGGGGGGGGGGGGGGGGGGGCGTGTCCTACTTTCAATAATTTATACATCCTCTATGACTTTTTAGTATATTTCAGTGGTTTAGTAGTTAGATTAGTGGGCTCGTAACAGAAAGGTCATGGGTTTGAACCTGTCAGGGACCTGACTTTGTGTCCTTGGGAAAGGCACTTTATATCAGTTTTCCTCACTTCAACTAGTGGGTACCTGACTTTAAGCAGCAAAAGATCTTGTCAGTTTGCTAATGTTTGAATGCTTGATCAGCTGCTTGCACTGTGTGCTTCTCTGGAATCTGAGAATGTTTCCGAGTGTGCTTTGGAACTGCTGTGATAATAATAGTTGTAAAGCACATAGAGCATACTGTAGACTGTAGAGCATGGATATGGGCTATATAAATGCAATTGTTATTAGCATATGATGCGTGGCTGCATGCTACTTTGGTGAAACCTACTTCTTGTGGTAGGACTTTTAATAATGCTGGTTGTCTGTGGATTGTAATAAATTGGAAGTCCTTTAGAACCTTAGATATTAAGTTTTGTTGTACCAACTCTGTCAAGCCCGCGACACTTAAAAGGGTACAAGCAGCGGATTAACAAAAAAAAATCAACTCTGTCAAGAGTGTTGTTGTGGCTGACTACTGAGGAGATTGTTTGTTTTTTCAGTTTATTGTTTGTCTTACAGGAATGTATTTGAAAAACTAGTTCTAATGGCTATTTTAAAAAGGAAGTTAAATGGTGCTACCATTATGCTTTACCGCTATTTTAGCCTTTTGTAAGTGTATTTGTTTTTTGCTTGTGTTTTGCAAACAATGTAGGGCTTTTTTTGGTTGTCGGTACTTATTTCTTTGACGTTGGGGTTTGTCTTTTTGCATTTCTAATGACATCCCTCTCGTCGTGTCATAATGACATCCCTCTCGTCGTGTCATAATGACATCCCTCTCGTCGTGTCAAAACCTTATTTATCAGGTGTAATTAGTTATTTTTCTTTTTTTTTTGTTCATTTGTCTTACAACATTGTACAGTGGAAACCTGATATAACAAGGATGGTAGGAGTAGAGAAAATGTCCTGTTATATCCGATCCCTGTTAAATCAGAAATGCAAGGAAAGTGAGCATTTGTGGACTAATCTAGCTGTACTTATTCATGGGTAGTTTCCCTAGCCACAAGTACCCACGAACAGGGGTTTTGGCACCAACTTTCTCCTTGCCTCCTTAAACCACATCAGAAGAGCTTGGTCCACAGCTTCTGCATCGGGTAGTCTCATCTTCTTTCTATCCAGAGCAAACTTTCCATTGGAGTATGCTGCCACTATCTTCTCTCTATCCTTGATAATGGTGTGAATCAACCCTTGTGGAATGTCAAACTGATGACAAATCTCTTCCAGTTAAGCTTGCTTTTTGTCAACAGTCTGGATTATTTCGTAATTTTTTTCAATTGAAAGGCATTTTCTCTTGCGCTTGGCATCGTTGGTGACATAATGAAAGAAGTAGGCTTAGATCTAGGCCCACCAGTCCTCTCTCTCTCTCTCTTACCTTTTTTACACATTGTTAACGAGCCTTTGTCCCTGCTATAACCGGTTGGGCTCCGATGAGACCCTGTTATTGCCGATAACTTTTTATAGAGACAAAGAGTAGGAAAAAAACGGGGATTTTAAACATCCCTGTTATTACCGGATCCCTGTTATTACCGGGCCTGTTATATATGGTTTCCACTGTATACAATTTGTAAATGTAAATATGATTTTGGAAAGATTTAGTCCGCAGGTATGAATTTTGTCTTTAGATACAGAGGTTAGTAACTTTTTTGTAGTTGAGTATTCATTTATATTTTGTAAGTACTGGAATGATTTCATGAAGTGTAAAACAAGATCGTTTAGTGTGCTTTGGCTTGCTCTCTTTTATTAACAGGAAAACGATCATGCCAGCCTGGAATTGGTCGGGGTGATGGTTGGATTATTCCGCTTAATATTTACATCGAGACAGAGCAGTTTTTACCAGAAGACTGTTCCATTTTCAAAAATATAGGTAAGTTCTCAACTGATTCTTTTCTGTAAAAAATTTTTTTCACATTCTTATGAATTTCCCTTTTCTTGTCAAGTTACTAAACGTTAAAATTTGTAATGTGTTTGCCTTTCTTGAAATATTTCCATACCCCCACGTGCAGTTTTAGAGATTTAAGTCAATAGTAGGAATAGTGAAATTCAAAGCTACTTCTCTGAAAATCTGCTCCTTTCATGTAAAGCTGAATGTGTTCTGTTCTATGTTTTGCAGGGGAGTTGTTTGTCAGGAGCTGCATCCCTGGAGCCCTGGACACAGAGTACAATCCTCATGGACAGCCCATCAACCTATGTGAGGGATGTGCAGCTGGGGGCTATCGCAAATGCCAGCGGAACAGTGAAGAACAGTACTACGGTGCCAGTGGGGCTTTCCGGTGCCTGGTAGAAAGTTAGTATTATTGATATTTAGAATTTGACTCTCATCTGTGTGAAGCATGGTTAGTTTCAAAGCATATTATTTATTTGGAGATCAAACTGATAGCCTCAGATGAAAAAGCGGGTGAGATTATAACAATTTTTCTACCTTGACGTCTAATGCAGTAAACAGTTGTCTTTGTCATGGGCAGATGTTATTTTTACTTAAGTTAAAGAAATATGATTGAAAAATACCTTTATATTTGATGAAAAGTAAAAGTAATGAAGGAGAAAAGGCCAAGTTTCTTTCTGTTAACTGTAAAGTAAAATTTTCCAATGTTGTCTACTTTGTTACTGAAACTATTGGCATGGTTTTCTCAGTTTTTTATTTAGTTTGAAGGAAAATAAAGATAATTAAAATTGTTTTTTGTTTGATATTTTGTAGTGGGTATACATTAGTCAAAATGGTCCAAGATGCCACTTGTTGTGAAGGAGAAAAGCAGTTGTCTTAGACAGGTGGATGTTTTGGTTAAAGTCATTTTACTGTTTTGTACGTGTGATTATCTGGGACAGCTATTCACGTGAGCAGGTTCAACTGTACTCTGAATTTGGCATGTTTATGATACCATTATGTTGTTCTTACTCAGGTTACTACATTTAGTACGGATTGAGAGTAGAATCTTAAAAGAACAAGGTTATTCAGGCTCTGTCTCATAAAAAATGTCAATTAATTTGAAGTAGGTATTGCTTTTCAGAGTCCCATTAGAGTGTTACACAAGTAAAGGAGAGGATTACCTTTACATATTCTGTCATTTGGCTTTTCTTACGTGGTAGTTACTTGTAAGTGAAAACTATTTGTTTTTCTTTTTCAGAGGGAGGAGATGTTGCTTTTGTAAGACATCTTACTGTTAGGGACAACACTGATGGCAGAAACCATGCCATTTGGGCCAGAAACAGAAGATCAGATGATTATGAACTCATGTGCAAGGATGGCCGACGCCTTAATATTGATCGTTTCCAGGAATGCCATCTGGGAAGTGTTCCTGCAAATGCTATCGTGACCTCAGGTATACACAGCTCGATCTTTTTTATTATGAGTAATTTCCTTCTTGGGGTTTCATATATTTGCACATCTATCATGTTATATTTTTGGGAAATTGGGGAGTGTCTGTTCTGCTACTAAATGAAGAGGGGAATATTGAAAAATTACCATATTTTTGGGATACATTCAGATAAACATTACTCTTTAATCTGTGCTTCCAGTTTTCCACCAAATGGCGGGAGTTCTGCCTTTTTTTAGTTTCCTCCAGACCTCATCTGCCGATCCAATGTCCGCCGCCTCATTGATGGTTTCCCCCTCCTCAGTGTCTTTTTCACTTTCTCCATTGTAAAAAAAACAACTATATCTAGATCTATGTTGCGTTGCCTTTCGTGAAACCGTGCTGTAAAAATCAAACTTATTCTACCTTTCACTGTTGGAAGTTATAATAATAATAATAATAATAATGAAGATCATTTCTATAGCGCCCACTCCCGTGTAAACACAGCTCTAGGCGCTTTACATAAATGCATGTACGAACAATATTCACGCATGCGACACATACACACACAATTACACACACTCATACACACACACACACACAAACACACACACACACACACACACAAACACACACATATGATATACACATACACACACAAACACTCACAAACACATAACACGCACACATGTGCACACACGTACGCCAAACACACACACACACACACACACACATACACACACACACACACACACACACACACACACACACACATCTACTTGCTTATCACACGCACACGCTTACACATCGTCACAAAATGAGCATAAAATAATATACACAATGCAATTCACAAAATATATCAATGGATACATAGTAATTTACATAACATTGTACCGAACATAAAAAGGATGTCATTAAATGTGACTTTAAAGATTTTTAAAATTTAGACTCAGATGTTGTATGTCTCAAGGGTTGGGGAAAAGAGTTCCAAACTGATGGAGCAAGGTGGGCGAACTAATTTTTTACCCCCTTTTCTCTTAAAAGATACTCATCGCCTGATCTTAGTGATCTAGATGGAACATAAATCTGGATGAGATCACTAAGATATGAGGGAGCTTTGTTATTGACACATTTATTACATAATATTGCATATAGTTCTGATGGCCGAATGGACAGTGTGTCTGTATTTGAAGTTATACAATTATTATTTTATGAGATGAGAGCGGGATCGAATCCCAGTCCAAATTGCTACAAGTAAGGCATTTCTTTCAATACTAGATTATCATGAACATAAATTAAAGGTGCAGTGGCAGCATCTATCAAGTCTTTTTTTCCTATAATAGAATCATCTATTAGTTTCCCATCTTCTCTCAGATATTATCAGGAGTGTATTTACCCTGGAATAGAGACACCACATGCAAAATTTGTCAAGAGAATGCCCTCTGCAGTAGTGATTTTAATGTGCTACTTATTGTGTCTATTGTTGTTGTCTATAATGTTGATTCCAATTGCAGATGTATGCTTACTTATTATTTTATGTTCATGATATTCTTGTATTGAAAGAAATGCCTTACTTGTAGCAATTTGGAGTTTTTAAAACTTACATCATAGAACTAACTAGTTTTGTCATTTGAGATAGTATTTGACAATATTTTAAAATTAATGCTCATTATTATCTTCTGTTTAAAATGCCTTACTTGTAGCAGTTTGGAGTAAAAAAACAAAAGGGAACTAATTAGTTTTGTCATTTGAGGTATTATTTGAGTAATGGGGATGTACACTACATTTTCATGTTCCCATGTACAGTATACAAATGAGAAGAACCTTGTTTGGTCTGTTGCGATATTTTCTCCTCATGCAGTGGATTTTTATCTTGAAAAGATGTTATGCGGACCAAAAAAAATGAAATTAATTTAGTGATAGAATCATCTATTAGTTCCCCATCTTCTCTCAGATATTGTCAGGAGTGTATTTACCCTGGAATAGAGACACCACATGCAAAATTTGTCAAGAGAATGCCCTCTGCAGTAGTGATTTTAATGTGTTACTTATTGTGTCTATTGTTGTTGTCTATGATGTTGATTCCAATTGCAGATGTATGCTTACTCATTATTTTTCAATTCTTTTTGCAGCTGGTAAATCAGCTGTACAAAAGGAAATCATCTGGAATCTTCTCAATTACGGACAGCAGTTTTTTTCTTCTGACATGTGAGTTCCTACTCATTTTTTTTCTCAAAATTTTGTCAAACAAGTAAATAATTCTGACTGATGTATAGTATAGTTGTTTTTGTATTTTTTGGGAAGGGATGGGGGTATAAATAAAGATGTTTTTCTTGTAAGTATTGTAAGTCTCAAATCTGCCCCGATTGTCTGTTTCAGTGTGTATTAACGGAGACTTAAAAAAAAATAAATGTGTTTTTGTAAGCACAGATTATCATCTTGCGTCCTCTTATGTTGTGTACTTACTGAATTTGACTCACAGATGTTTATGATTGTCATGATGTTAAAAAACCTGTTTGGGATGTTAAGATGTGGAGCTTATAAACGAGACATTTTGTCTTTTGAAGTGTAAATAACCCTGTTTATTGAGCAAATGTTAAGCCTTGAATGATTTTTGCCGTTTCAGTGTACCCCACAGAGGCATGATTGCCATGTTTGTCTGTTTTATTCCACAGTGATGGAGATTTCCACATGTTTGACTCTGGTACCTGGTACACAGATCTGATTTTCACCGATGCTGCTGTAAGATTGATGAGAATTCCTGAAAACAAACAGAACTACAAAGACTGGTTGGGTCAGTCCTTCATGGCACAGATAGAGAACCTGCACAAGTACACATGTGTCAATCCTGACAGTGCCATATCTCTGAGCCCAAGTTTTCTGCTCCTTAGTGTTGTGGCTGTACTAACGGCTGTTTGTACGAGATTATAGTTAGATTGTTAATGCCAGATACGTCTTTGAAAAGAGAGAACAGTTTTTACATTTTAGATTTATGAAATACCCGAAAATTTAGATGTACTTTGGAACAGATAAAGACCTAATTAGGTACTTTCGCGTACTATATAAACAAGCTAAGTAAATGTGCTGTTGGTCGTTGTAATTTACTTTTTGTGCATTATAATGGTAGGAACACACAAAATTCTGGAATATGTTGAAAATTTATTACAATCTTTGGCCTCAAATGATATGTTTGTGTTCTTTTGTATAATCACTGGTTGAATATGATTATTCTGATAGAATTTGTACATTTTAATTGTAGATATATTCTTGTTTCTATTGAATGGTTGTTATGTGTTATGAGTGTGGTTTTCTTCCCTTTTATTCGTTGATGTTACCCATAGAGTGAGCTTTGGGTCCAATAGAATTATAGAGTCTGATCTTCTTGTTCACACTACCTGTGGTTTAATTGAAAACAAGCTCTTTAAATCCATGCGGTTCTTAACAGATTCTACTATGGGGATAACCATTCAAAACTTAACAAGAGAGCATATGATTGATGCCTTTCGTTATTGTCTGAGAGTGGCTTTGTCTTTTTCTTACATGTAGATGAAATGAGCTTTGGTCAGATGGTGAAAGAGGCAAAAAAGGGAAATGGTGTGTGTCTGAGTGTGTGGTAGTGGTATGATATCATAGAATCAATGTGGCATATTGTTTTGTCAGATTTTTAAGCTTGGTTGATTATTTATGACTGTCGGTGTGATGTGCGTTGGCAAGTGGGTATAGCATGACATCACGACTTGGTTAGAGTTGTATTGTTTTTTTTTCAGGTCCATTTTGTACATAACCCTCAAAGCTTTATATAATTACTAACATATTTTTAATTCTAATAATACACAAGTTCTTTTGAAACCTATACAGTGATTAGTGATACATCTTATAGCTCATGCCAAATCCTTACTGGTTTCTTTATGGTGTGTGGTTGCTCAAGTCGTAGAAACTAAGATGGCATGAAATCCTCATCCTTGAAAATTGTTCGCAGGATATGTTGCTGTTTTTTCTGTATTACTCTCTTTGCACTCCCAATTGACTCTTTCGCTGATGGTGTTCTCAAATTTATTTTCAAGATTGTGACATTTAATAGTTTTACAAGGTCTTAAAATTTGTGTGTTGACTCTTTCCACCTAGCTAGCACAGAGTGCATAACCTTTGTCCCCATCAGCTTGGATACAGATGGGGTACATCAGTACTATACTTGTATATCTAGGCATGTATACCCCAATTAGTAGGAAATTGTCAGCAGACTGATAAAATTGAACGTGATGATCGCATGTTCACCGAAAAAGGAATAAGAATTGGATCTAAAACCATTAGATCTAACACATTCATCACCCGAATCCTCATCAAGACATCGTTGAAAAGCAACACTTATGCTTGGTCGACTAGCAGTTTAAAAAAACCCTCCAAATTGTTGTAAACAAATAATTTTTGTGCAGAAAGGTCACACGAACCATTCAGAAAGAAAATTATAACTTAAACAAGTGCACATGTCTTACAGGAGATCATTTCTACAATTTTTGTTGTTACTATATTACACAATTGGCATCCCGTGGGGGGGAAGGGGCGGCACCTTACCGTCGCCTGTTGGTGTCCTGAGGAGGCAAAGTGTTAATCATTGCTATGTAAAGTTGAATTTCAGTACTTTTGTTTTTGTGAAGTATATAAAATTTGTTGAATTTTAGAGCCATTATTGTAAATAGCTTATCATTAACAAGATTAAAAAAATTAAGCTTATACACTGTCTTGAAAATATGTACCTTATGTTTCCAGAGTAATTAAAACTTGATTGTTGTTGCTTGAAATGAATGAGAGCAAAGGTGGTATAAAATGAAAATGAAAAGTGAATTATGTCAGCTGCAAATTGAATGGCAGATTTTAAAAGCTTTTAATTCTTTGCATATATATGAATGATTCACATGATGAATGTATCAACTTGATTGGTTAAAGCCGATAAAATATCTGTAAGAGGCAATGTATAAAGGCAGTGTTTGAGAGTTCAGGATGCACTAACATCCTTTTAATGATGTGAAGGTCATGTGTTCTAATTCTGTAAGTTAAAGAGAAATTTGAGTCGGAATATTGATTTTCTGAACTCATGTATTCTACTACGCTGAGCTTTGGCATACAGTTAACTAAATTGTTAAGAAAGAGGATGCAATTCCCTATTGTTTTGTGCTTTAAAAAATCCCAGAACGAACATAAAAAAAAAGGCACTCCCTCACTTTGTTGTGAAAGAAAAAGGATCTCAGAAATTTTGTCATTTGTTTTTAATGAAAGTCCAGGTAATTTCTTCTCGAGTATCATATTAGATACATTTTTAGATGAGTTGTAAATATCAATTTTACTGTGTGGATCATATTCTTAAGGACCACTGTATACTTTGGACATTTTTTGTTTTATTCATTTCTTATGTGTAAGTGCCTTTCTGTGTAGTTTCTGGTTGCTGACGAAAAAATGAAAGTGTTTGATGAAGAAAGTGAAGGCTTTTCTCTTTATCTAAGGAGAAAGTACCTAAATACATGTAATCACACTTTGAAATAAAAAAAAAAAATTTCCTTTAGCTACAGTCAGTTACAATAAACTTTTGCAAAACATGATTGATAAACATCTGAATCTGTCTTTAAAGATTCTGTTTTGGACCTTGTTTAAGTGCTAAGATAATGACCCAAGTAATTTTTTAATCAGTTTGAGTAAATCGTAAAAACACTTCCTGGTTTATGTCTTCTCCTTGCACAAGGAATTTTTTTTTTTTTATAGTTTGAAAGTTTGTGGCACATTCATTTGGATCATGACTTGGTGGAATCAGGTGCTCATCATTTTTTGGGGCATATAAAGTTATTATTATTGTATTAAGGCTGGTTCATTTTTCTTGCTTTCGATGAAAAAATACCCATCTCTCTTAAGAAGAAGTCAAGATATTTGCGATTGAAAAAGGTGTGGGTTGTCTGGTGTCAGAGTTAACATTTGGGAGAAAAGGGTTGCCAAAGTTTGGTGGCTTCCTTTGAAAACTACAAATTTACAATCTGGTTCCTTTAATCAATGTTTTTCCAAAAAATCGATCCAGAAAAGTGCTTTTAATTTAATGAACATAAACGGTATTGAGATTGCCAAACCAGTAGAAAAACACCAGTTTCTTCAAATTCATTATTTTGACAGGTGCCTGATTTCACCACAATGCCTCATATTTCATAACCTAGTAGGCCATATTATAAGACATACTTTGGTTTGTTAGTTTGATTTGGGCCTAAATAAGTTTAAAGTCAAAGACTTGTAAGCACTTATTTCCACTTTGGTTTGACTCTTATTACTTATTTACATTGGTGCAGTAAGGAAGAAAAATAGAAAATTCCTGTCTGTAAAGACTTTCCATCATTCCTCTATTTATTTCAGAATATGTGTTTTGTCTACTAACCTGAACGTGCTGGCATTTCACAAAATTTTCCCTGAAGACTTATTTTTATGGCTCCACAGTTGAGGCAGCTCATTAATGAACTGTAAAGATTCTTTTTCAAGTGCCAGATCTGGCTCTTGAACTGTGTAATACATGCAATGTTATTCCACAAGCCCATTCCATTTTGTACATTCCATAAAGAACTTTGTCATAATAAAACCTTTTGTAAAATTTTCTTTTGTTTCATTGAATGTTGCCTGAAAGATGTACACAAAGATAGCATGCAACCAAGTTCTTGGGACATGACAGTATATAGGTCTGCTTTTACTTTTTCTGTTTTACTCTCATCTTATCCCACTTTGCTTTAGGCAAATGGTGGCCATCAGAGTGTGGATGAATAATAAATTACAACTCAGTTGATCCTCCGTTCTGGAGTGGGCATGTCTATTATTTGGTCAAACTTCTTTCAACCTTGCTGTGGTTGGCCTCAGCCTGTTGCCACAGGATCAATCAATCGCACCCTTTAAAGTACAAAGGTGCACAACTCCAGACAAAAACTATACCCTAACCTAAAGGTTCAAAAGTTGTGTTCACTGGGACATGTTTTGATTTAGAAAAGAAAGTACATGAAGTGCTCAATACCCATTCAGCATGAAACAGCCAAGTGGACCAAAGAACACTGGTCCCTGACAATAATAATTATTATTACATACAGCCGAACCTGTGCAAGTGTAAGACGGCCACCCATTTTCAAGGAGAAAAGTGGCCGTATAAGACGGGTGGCCGTCTTAGGCAGGACTGATCAAGATGAAGAAAACAAACCATTCCTTTCTTCTGAGGTCCCAACTGAAGGTAGCCGCATTGTTATTGTTGTTGTTTTCGCTGATTTTTTTTTTCTTTTGTTGCTGTTTTTGTGCAAGGGTGACAATAAAACAAAATGTGCGAGACAAGGAGGACCGAGTGTTACGGTAAAACAAACTCATGGGTCGCCACCACTCGGAGAACGAGCAAGTTCATGTTGACGCCCATTGTTAGTGTTACTTTGTTACAGACAGGGTAAACAGTGACCTCTCTTCACCTGATTTGTGTATGAGTTCTGGGCGGGGCTTATGGGTTATGAGGGATCACACGCTTACATCACCAGCAGCTGAAAATGTGTTACCTATTGGTCAACAGTGGGAGGGGCCTATGCAACATGATCGGTAGGAGGGACTACCTAACAACAAACAGGAGATTGGATTATGATGGCTCGCCCACAACGCCAGGGGCCAGTGCACAATTAATGACAAAATGTAAAGGAGTCACTAAGGTGGCCGTCTAAGACAGGTGTTATTACAGAGGAACTGGGATTCAACGAGGTCGTCGGGCCTGACCTAAAATCTCGTTGAATCCGAGTGTTCGTTATAGCAATCACGAGGTTTTGTGCAGATAATTACAGGCACTGAGCAAGTAATGTATAAAGAGAAGTCATAAGTAGTGCCTGAAACGCCTGCACATTATGAGCTGTGTAAAAAAAGACAGATTCGTTCAAATGCACATGCCTGTGTCATCTCGATTGTTTACAATTCATTATGTAGGTCTACGTCAAGACTAGCTTTTCATTGTTGTAATAATGATCAATTGCTGAGGGGAAAAAAGACTGACACGTTTGTATCTGCGACGTTCAACGCCTGGACCGCTAGTGCCCTCCCCCCTTTCCTCGTCACGCACACACAGCGTGCAGGCCGCCCATCCCCAACACACACTTGTGCGTGCCAATAACGCATGTGTTGGTATGAAAAAAGGCCACTGATGGGTCGCATGCGATGGGCTAAGTGAATAATGGTTCACGATGCAGGTCTTATGGACGGCTTCCGGGAATAGATAAAGTTCGTTCTGGGAGAAAAATGAGGGAAGCCACGTCTGCGGGAGCTGTTCCTATTTGAATCCGAGTTCGCTGATTTAAGTGCTCGTTGAATCCCGGTTATTTTAATAGATTTTAAAGGAAAAAAACGGGGAATCTTTCTCATCTCGTTGAATCCGAGTTCCACTGTACTTGGTGTGATAGGGGTTGTGTGTTAAAATATGGTGACCGCAGCGGACAGGTGCCCGTTTTACACAGTTAAATTATATAATAATATATATATAGAAAAAAACGCAAGGGGGGAAATGGAAAGTGACTGTTTGTACAGGTGGCCTTCTTATAGAGGTGTCCGTCAGGGCAGGTTCGACTGTATTATTTTTGTCTAAAGATATCATCAGATGGGGAAACAGATTTTATTCTCTCTGTGCCCATCAGGAAAAAAATTGTCTTGCCAACATTAAGTTGATTGAGAAGAGTCCATGTCCTGACTTCACAATCACTACATAATTCAACACTACCGTGCCAAGGCAGACCGACGTATCTGCAAATATTATTAATTTTTGCATCTTCGTTTAAATGGACGCCTACACTCATTCATTCTGCATCTTGTGTCACAGTCAAAGGCAGAAAGACGTATCTGCACTACAAATAGGATATTTCACTATGGCAAACTGACGCAATTGAACGGCTATGCCGATATTTCCAAAGGCAGCGTGACGTAACACAAAATCATAAAAAGTGCAGATACATCGCTCTGCCTTGACACAGCAGAAAAGACCTAGTACTAGTAACAAAACATGCAGTACCTGATGATCAACAAAATTACCAGATTTTCTGAGTCTTTCATTACACAACAGAAAAATAACGGGAACACCATTAAGTATTTTATATCTCCTCTTTTATTAATTCCATAATGATTACATAATTATTTACTGCTCTCAAAAGAGCACACTGATCTTCTGTGCCCTGGACTCTGTCCTGCCTTTATGGGCATAAAATGCAATGACATAAAGAATGACCACTAAATGCAGGTTGCCAAGGCTAGAATGGATGTCAAACATTTACAACGTCCGAGTCTCACATCCAGATGAGCCCAAACACCAAAACGAGATGCCAAAACATACAGTTGACCGAAATTCATTGTCTACATGAGCTAGACTATAATGAAATTCAAAATCAAATGGCAGAATGTTGATGTACATTACATTAAACACTCATTAAGAAAATAATGTTATACATGAAACAAATTGCATGATGGCAAAATTATATCTCAGGGACAAATGTAAGCTGCACAAACCAAAGTGTTCTCTTTTATTGAAGTGAGATTTAAATTTAACATAAAATGTGAAATGTCAACATGTCACAGAAAATCGCAAACCACGCACCAATGTCAAATTGTACAAAGCCCAGAAGGGCTAAAGTTTATGGGGAACACGGACAGAGCTGTTCAGACTTTCAACTTTTAACCAGGCTTAAAAATGAGCTACATGTATAATAAATCAACAAAAAATAAAAAAGTAAGAGCTAGAGATTTTTGGACAACTGAAGATTGCAGTTTTCAGTTGTAGGCCTACATGCACACAATAATTACACATCAGAATGAACTCGTTAGTTATTTATCTTTAGTTTAGAACAGTGGTTATGCACTTTATTGGGGCTACTGAACCACGCAAATGTTATACATGCATTCATGGAACCGTTCGGGTTGGGTGAACAGAAAGCACACAAACACAGTGTATGTAGACCTCTGCCAAACTTCAGAGACAGACTCACCGAACCCCTGGGATAACATCCAACCCAGGTTAAGAACCACTGCTTTAGAAATTTCATGATGTCAGTTGGTCTTTAGATTATTAATTTGGCAGTTTATTTCATAACATTATTCTTCTCACTTTTTTCAGATAAGCTTTCATACTTCATTCAAACTTTATCTATTGGCACAGCATTAAAAGTAGCCTACTCATTTAACTTCAATTTTCATTGAATATGAAAACATAACACTAACACATGTAGCCTACATGAAACAACCTGTACCACACCAAAATACATCAGTGCCACTTATTCAGAGTACAAGTGTTTAATCATATTCCCAGCACAAACACACATATATGGAAGTTGTTTAATTTGCACTAACTACTGTCCCTGGTGTTGGGGCTCAAGCCATGTCTTTCTGAGTCATGGACTAGGTTCTTGGCAGAGTGCACATCTGCCCATGACAAGAACAAATTCTTTAATCATCTTTAAGTTCTAAATAATAATCACACGTTTTCTTGTGGGTATGTTCCACAGTGGGCCTCACAATTATAAGTCTCTGTAATAATAGAATTTCAGCTAAAACAAGCTTATAATAAATCCTCAAGTTTGAAGGCTTGCTTGGACTTTAGCATTGAGGCATATCTTCCTGTCAGTAACTTACCATGACCTTGGTCTGGCATCACATCATCACATTTTCTCCCCAAGGGGTGGCTAGACTTATAACTGAAATAAATGACTGAATAAAAAGTAGACATTGGGCACTTCATCTACACCAGCTATGTGTGTCCCTTTTCCCAACTGTTATAACTATTTGATCATGAATAGTTGTAAAGCAGACAGAGCTGTAGAGCAGAGTATGTACTAAACAAATGAAATTATCACTTTCATTGATAGGCTACCTGTGCATCTCAAATGACGTTTAGTCAATGTCCATGAGACTATGATACTAGAAAAAGAAAGATACAGATAAGCAAAAGTTATAACTGGAAAAGGAAGGAAAACACCCATAAAATGTCAGTGGGTAATCAATGCAACAAAACAACCCCATATGCGTTAATCAATAATTGCAGGGTATCATGTAAAATTTAGCCCTGCCTATAACTATAACAGGAGTATCACATCAGTCCCAGATTTTCCTGTTATATCCACGGCCCACTGTACACTCAATTCAAAACAGTATGAACATTAAGAGGTGACAACTATGGTTCAACATTTGTTTCTGAAACCAAGCCAGAGCAATAAAACCTCAAAACCTGCCTGATAAAAGCACAGGGGACACCTGGGTTGAATCTGGGTTCACTGGACTTTTTACACTGAAGTCTACAACCACCACATCACACATCCTTAAACGCGAGTTCCAACAAACATGGATTATGGATGCATATATGTAAATGAAAGATACAAAAAGAAGGTATGATAGAATTTACACAATATTGCATTGATCAAAGCCGTTTTATCTTTGAAGTTTGATGTCACATATGTACATTTTATACGAGAGCACACGAAGACCATTACATAAACACTGGTGATAATATTATAAGTGAAAGACAATGTTGTTCTTATACTGTTTGCTGACACTGTCTAGCTCAGAATGCAACAAAAACAGAACGGGCCCACAAATCCCGATGGCACAAAACATTCTCATTTCACTCAAAATGTCCAAGGTACACACATATGTTTCAGCAAGATGGAGGAGGTAAGAAACAGACTCAGATCAAATTTAAGAGCTTTATAAAGTCATGAGTATGTAGGAAGGGAGCAACAAATTGCAAGAATCTCAAGAAAAACATGTAAGCACCTTAGAAAAGGAACATTATTTAAACAAGCTTTTGCTCAAATGATAAAATCTATTTCTTTCACAACATTTCTTGGCAAATACTAGAGAGAAAAGGGTAGGACCTACTTTTTAATATGTTATAGAAGGTAGTAGGCCTACTCTCGAACCTTCTCTAACGGCTGATTCTCCGCACGTTTGAGTTACAGAAGGAACAAAATATTAGTGATGCTTTAAAATGCAAAACAAACTAAAAAAGCTGTTGTTGTAGTCAAAAACTTTCTATGCCTTTAACTTGCCAGGGAATTAAATGCTCTTTAAATGTACCTGACCTTAAAAACCCCAACACAACCTGTCATCCTATACTCATAGTTCAGTCTCTTTTACAAAAAACATTTGTGAATCCAACAGACTGCAGAGAGTCGATATAGGTCTACATGGTCAGTAACTTCTCCTAATTTCTAAATTGATTAATCCTTAAGTTATGTTGATGCAGGAACCAAAGGATGAGGATAAACTGAGTTATCCATGACTCCAGATGCCAATTACTACTATTACTATTATTCAGCATTCTAAGAGAGGCAAAAACAACTGTTACCCTTTTTACTGATTAACTTTGTATTGATCAAATGCTATATGTCGGATACTTCTCAGTAGACTAGAAAAGTATGTTACCCCATCGTCACATAAAAAAGTCTTCTTACTTTCATAAGTACAAATGTTTTCTTTTTTTTCAAAATAAAAACGCATAAACCAACCAAATAAAATAGAGAATACCTTTTATTACAAGTTTATACCACCTAGAGTCTTCACTACTTTAAGTCAACAGTAAGGTAAAACCTCAGCTGTACATGCCCAGTAAGAAAAGTGCAATATCTAGATGACCAAGACCCAGGAAAATCTATACTGGAATGCCACAGTTACAAAAGACATATCTTTTAGTCTTAAGAGAGTATATTGTGCACCACATTTTAGTTTTACAGACTGTATGTTTATTGAATCTGGCAATGAAAGTGAATGTTAATGTTTTATGCCCAATCAACACAATTTAGACCATCTCCACGGTGCGCTGCCTCCATCCTAACTGTCAAGGCCAATCAGAGCTGAGTGGCGTACAACATCCCAGCAGACAGATGAAAATAATAGATAAAATAATTTCACAATCTGGGAATCAAACTCACTTCTGTGTAGCCGTAAAGAACCTAACCATTACACAGATCTGCTGTAAGCTGTCAAAAATGCCTTTTTTCTATTCACAGCACTTTGGAGACGGCAGCCTAGTGGTTAGGCTACCGGACTCGTAATCGTGAGATTGTGGGTTCGGGGGTTCGAACCTCAGCTCGGTCTGACGTTGTGTCCTTCATTGGGAAAGGCACTTAACACGAACCCCCCCATGGCTCGGTCCTATCAGAGACGGACATTTAACTAGGAAGTCTATCACTACCATTATCTCTACTACATCATGTGATGATAACAACATTAGGATAGGGAAAGCCGTAACAACTTTTGGAAAGCTGATAAAACGAGCATGGGAAAACGAAAGATTAACCATAAAAACAAAGATCAAGATTCATGAGGCATGTGTCCTCAGCATATTCCTTTATGGATCTGAAACATGGACCTTGTACAGCAGGAAAGAAAAGAACCTCCGCATTTTCCATCTCAGATGCTGCGGCAAAATCTCAGGCATTTCGGGGCGGGACAAGGTCACTGATGTTGAAGTATTGGCCTGGGATAACCTCTACAGCATGAAAACTATCCTGTGTTTCATTAAGTAGATGGAGATGGCTGGGTCATGTCAAGAGAATGGACGACAACCAGATTCCAAAGCAACTTCTCTACGGAGAACTTGTCCGGGGAAAGAGATCAGGAGGAAGGTCAAAAATGAGATACAAAGACACCAACAAATAAAAACAGCTCATCTAAGTTGGGAGTAGATGCCGGCATCTGGGAAAAATAGCAGAGGACAGGAAAACATGGAGAACGATAAAGAGCGACATTGTGCTAGAGAGCACCCTCAGGAATAACCAGGCTGAGAAGTACCTATGATGAAAGTAAAACAGCTGAAAACCAGAGCATTGTTCAACCACCCTCATATGCAAACACTGCAACAGAATCTGTGCTTCAAACATAGGAAGAATTAGCCATGAAAGAAGCTGCATGATGAAGACAACCGTGAGATCATTTTAAGCTAAATTGACCTTCTGCACAGACGAAAAGAGCCATACAGGGTAACTGATCAGGTTTTTGATTAAGCAAACTAACACATTTGGCACCAAAAATGAAAAAAAATGCCATTTTGTCAGCTTACGGCAGAGATATAGGTAGGTTTTTTTAAAAGTAAATCTAAAATGAGATAACAGATTTTTCCATGAAACTGTGTTATCTTCATGAAGATACAGTAGAAATATCCATAAGTTTACCTATTTATATAAATATTAATTTCATTCATAGCAAATACCTGACAATATATTTATATTCCATTCTTTAAACAGTTGACCACGGACCAATACCTTGGGGGTTGACAAATGTGTTCCACACACTTGTGATTTGAGTAGACAGTAATTCATGAAAAAAGAGAATAATATATGATATAAATGGTCCAAAAATCAATAACTGACTGCCATCATCAAAAGTACCCAGATAACAGGATAGAGAATCGATAGTGCATGCCCCTTGTTCAGTGTTAAAGTTAAGGCAAGAAAAAAAATAAGAGAGTGATGCTGATGAGCCTGATGAGGGTAAATGGAAAAAAAATCCTTTTACATCAGATCAGTCATGACAATCTACCCAACAGTGCTCAAAGCAAGCTACTCATCTCAGTTGTGTAATTATTTCCTGATTCATAAAGTCAAGTTCAAATCACACATGCACATACACAAACATAATTCATACATCATATGGCTCAAAGCAGTGCCACACAGTCTATCTTAGATCACACCTCATCTCCCCGCAGCCAGCCTCACATGACTAGTTTCAAAAAAGTAAATTCTAGTGCCTTACGCACACTACTACAGGTAATATGCGAATCACGCTTTGTGGGGGGGAGCCTGGTGGTCTCATGCAACCCGATACTCTTGATGTTGGTAGGTGTGTTTGTTTTCCACTGTGCATGCAGGCAATTTAAACTCCCCAAAAAAAAAAAAAAAAAAAAAGTGATTGGGCTTTTTGAGATGAGCTGTTCGACCATGATCTGTGTGGGTTTTCAGAGAAAACATTGCTGCCAATCCAACAAAAAAAAAAAAAAAATAAAAAGTGGTTCAAGCGGGGAATGGCATTTTGTTCAAGCTATCCATGGATTCAAGTTTTGCGTGTTCGAGTCATCTGTGCTTGACTGTATATATGTAAAATAGCTCTACTAAAGTTAAGAAAAACATAATGATCTTTATAAACAAATAATAACCAAAGCAGATAACATGTAACACATTATGAAGCAACAAAATATACACTTAACAAACTTAAAAGAAAAAAACCAATGTACACCACCTATGTGATAACTCATGTTATGCAAAAGGACAATTATGCTGTGAAAAGAAAATTATTAAAGAAAGCGTAACACTCGAAAATGTAAGTAAATGATAGTTTAGTGGCAATGAATTTTGTTGATACTGAGTATAATATGACTTGCTGAAAATTCATACTTTCTAAAAGCATCTGAACCTGCCCAGATTTTTTTGGCAAAAACTGCGGTACATTTGATGAACTTTGAAAAAATATCTCCAATCAATCACATCTCTGTTAACAAAACAACAGCCAGAAGTCAAACGCTTTATAAATATTGCAAACAATACTGATTACTCTAACCTATGGGCAAAGTCCAATGGACCACAAATGAAGCATTTCATACACATAACAACTGTTTTGAGGCATTTATACATACAAAAAAAGAAAGACTATAATCTTGTTTCAGGATTTATGTTGGAGAACACCATCGCTCTATAGAAAAGAATTGATGAGGCAAGGACATGGCTGCTCAGTATACTGGTCCTAGACTGCAAGGGCATGTGAAGAGATGCAATGACGCCTAAATAAATGAGGAATTCTTCAGGCGCTTATGGCGACAAAAGATTTACTTCTTCAGATAACTGCTCTAGTTTTAGGACTGATGTACCGTATGTAATTGAAAGAGTAAGGCCGCGTGTCCACCAAAGCAGAAACACCCAATTTTTTCGTGGGAGGAGGCAATTCAGTCTGTTAATGACCGGCCCGCGTGTCCACCAGCATGTGAGCAGCTCTGATGACACGTTTTGTTCTGGAAGTATTTTACTGCACTCGCAACTGCAAAAGGTCATATGGGTGCACTCTAATAGACACGGTGACATTTCTCAATGTGAGACTTTCAACACTTTCCATCCACGCAGCGCGCACAACACTTGTCCCCAGAAAGTAGATGCGGTACATCAGTACTACACCTGTATCTCTGCAAAAACACCACAACCATTATGAAATTTTCAGCATACTGAATTCTTTTAAAAAAAGAAGAGAAGTTTTTATCTCCTCTCGTTTTTGAGCTATCGGCAGTTGAATCTGCGAGTCATGCAAGTCAGGATGAAGCCATGTTTTGAAAAAGAATGGCGTTCCAGTTTCTCGATTTTCTTATTGCTAACACAAATACTCACATTCAAGAGAATGAAAATGAATCAGACATTGATTTGGAGGATGCAAAACAGTCCGATGATGATTCTGACAATGCGGGTGAGCCTAGTTCTAGCTCAGGAGATGCTAGTTCTGTAGTAGAAATGACACTGGTGATGTCAACAATGTGGAATGGCCTGAAAAGCTGTTGTGTGTCACCAGTAGAATGAATGCTTTTACTGAAGCTGTGGGACCAATTCATGATCTGGTGGAGAGCATACCTTTGAATTATTTTAGACTGCTCTTTCATTTTCTGATAGGATAATCAAACTGTTTGTGCAAGAAACTAACGGGTATGCCGAACAACATGAGGCCGCGAAGGGGTCACAGGATCCCTATTGGAAGAAAATGAATGAGGGAGACATTTGGAGATATTTGTATGTAAACATTATGTTTGACCAGCATAAAGTTCCTGAAGCAAAGCTCTACAGGTCCTCAGGTGCATTGTAGGGTGTCCCTAGAGTTGCGGATGTGATTGGAAGACAACGATATGAAAAAAAACCCATCAGTACTTCCACACAAATGACAGGCCCAAACAGTCAGCATGTGGAACTGAAAACTACGATCCGCTTTAAAAAAACCATGAAGTGTTCTTTTGACAACTTCTTCTCCTCCCCGGTGCTGGCCGAGCATCTTATGCAAGAAAATACCTACTGCTGCTCAATGATCAAAGTCCTTAAGAAAGATTGACCATTCCCCAAGATATAGCAGAAAAAGGGAACTACCCTTATGAAGCAAAAGGGAGTGAATGTAGCTACACAGACAAGAGACAGGTGAACATCCTGTTGACGGACACAAACCTTGCAATGACCACTGAGAAGCAAAGGAGCAAAGACAGCATTGTCAACATGCATATTCCCTCCCCAGTGGAAATGTACAATTCAGGAATGTTTTGGGTCCACCTGAGCAACCAATATAGGGCTTATTATCCTGCGGGGAGAACCAGAGTCAAATGGTGGTTCTACGTTCTGTGGTACCTCGTGCAAGTGTCAATCATCAACAGCTTTTTTTTTATGCATCGCATCAGGCCCACTGCTTGTGATTCCCTTACTAAAAGTCACTTGAGGTTTCGCATGGAATTGCTGAAGTAGATGGTCTCCCACACAAATTGTCTCCGACATTGGCTGAATGCAGTAACGTGCCAAGTGTCAACATCATCTGAGCTCTATGCCTGGTCGCAACTGCAGGTGTTCTCACTGTGCTATGGAACTGTCATCTATGTCAGGTGCATCTCCACAAAGGTTACTGCTATGTCAAGTACCATGAAAACTTAAAAACAGTGACAATTCCGTGGATTATTAACTAGTAAGTTTTCTTTAAATTTCTTCATTTTCCCCCCCCCAACTATAATGGAAAAGTATATTTTCTGAAACTTTATTCATTTTTGTACATTTTAGTGTTTGTTTCAGCAGAAATAATGCATGTTTACATATTTAGAATTTAGATTTAATTTTAAAAATTTGTGTGATTTTCAAAAAACGAGTTATTTCCCCTTGCTTAAGGTTCAGGGTTGACCAGTGAGCAAATATGCATTCAAACCAGGTGGTAGGTGCCTAGACTTTGATAATTTTGAAGAGCTGATTACGAATATAACATTAGATTTTTAATCCGAATTGAAAATTAGATTTTTTAAAAGCTCAGGCTGAGCCTATGGCTGATAAGTCACCACACAGCCCGACTAAAATGCTGCGCGGATCATTCCAACTAATCCGACTGACTAATCTTTAGTTGGGAGGTGTCATGCCGTTCTGGGACAGATTGGTATGGTAAAATCCCTGCTCCATTTCAACTACTGCCTTCCTGAAGGACGGGCGACTAGTTGTGCGGTTTCAGGTTTGGTGGACACGCGGGCATAGAGTCCTAGGAAAAAGCTTCTCAGACCAAAAGCAAACAGTGTCATTAATGACAAATGACATGTTATTTTTAATACTAAAAATGTTTCATTTGGAGAAACTAACACCAGAATTGACCTGAAAACTCACATGGAAATAATTGCCATCAAAATATATTTTATAGACAGACCATCAATATTATCACTCTATCCTTTTGTCACATGGAAATTTCCTCTGATTATGTTTATAACAAGTAAAGCCCCTAAAGGACAATGGCAACAGGTACACAGAACATGGGTTGATTCTTATCCCCCAGCACAAGGTGAAACAGGAATTACCTGGCCATCATTGAGACACGGCACCTCTCTTGCAGCCAATTCACCTGTATGGAGCTTAGAAATCTAGTGAAGCGTGTCATTGTGCAAATAACACTAAAACAGAAAGTCCAGAATATTGTGACCTTTGAAAGAAAAAAGAATAAAAATGGTCGAGGAAAAAAACAGACAGACAACTAGAAGCAGCAGAAAATTATGAAACAGACAGAAAAATTTTGTTTAGTACGGGGTTTTGCGGCGCTCAGAAAGAAAAAGAAACCTAAAAGGTTTTTAATTGCAGAATGAAAAGCTACAGGGGGAAAAATCACTTGACAAGACAAGGTTTACCAAGAGCCAAGGCGGCAACCAAGAGAATAAAATCTGTTCCACATTTTCTGATAGCTCCTCAAAGACTGGATATTGCTTGTATATCTAGACTAAACATCCGGTCTGCTTGAATAGCAAAGAATACTTCATATTGTAGACACATAAAACTGAACTCTAATGCCTGTTATGTACTGGCTATCGAAGCACGACCTTCCATTAAGTACAGTAACACAACTTGATTTGCTCCGAATTTAAACGCAGCTTCCCCTCATTCTACCTTTAAACTGGGAAAGAAGAGCTCCAGTTCACATTCCTCTGATTGGTTATAGACAGCAGGGCAAAGAAAACGTACCCTAATATGCACATAATAGAGTTCAAATTGAAAGAGAACCTAGTGAAAGAACTGTACCTACATAGTAGACATTTGAAAACAGCCAACATTCCTTGAGCCTCTTTACTAGTGATACTATTGCATATATGACGCAACTTTGAGCCTAAAAATCTGAGCTTTAAAGCTGCCCTGCATCTTATCTATGAGAAATGAAAATAGACCAAAAAACCCACGGGTACTGACCTAGGGAACAAACTCCGTGTGTAAATATGATTTCTATGTCAAGGATGATGCAATTGAGATGAATGATGATGGGATTAGAAACCTTTTTAATAGTGGTAATAGCGTTTGATAGTTTTAAAAGTTTTCGACAACACTTTTATAGTTTTATACATATATCACTAACAAAAGTGGTGGTGTTTCCCATGTAAAAGTTGATGGGTCTTATCTGATGAACATACCATTTATTCCGAAACCTTTGCTCACAAGTTTACTTGGGTCTTATCTGCCTACGCAACCTAAAAGTAATGATATGAGTTAATTCTTCTGTTATGTTTCTTCCAACTCAGCACTATTCTCCCTTCAAAGCCATTTTGGTCTCTCTTCTAAGATACGACTGCTCCACATACCCTTGGAGACTTTAATGATTTAGAAAACTGACCCAGGAAGATTTTACAATTTCAGCCTATCCAGAACAAAAGTAAAGGGTGGAAGCACTGGATTGAATAGAATAGATACAGAAATGTTCTTTAAAAATAAACCCTATGCTGACATAGCAGTCACAATCCATAAAAAAGATTTTCTGAAAACTTCTGTATAGAGTATTCACAACTGATTGCTTAAACTATATCACAAAAATGTATTTCACATGTACAAGTACACTGGTAACGCTTGCTAGGCAAGATAAGACTACACAGCGTGAATTAGTTAAAAAGGAATTTTTAAAAGTTTAACACTTTCCCAGCCATGTCAATTTGCAAAGAGCCATGTCCCCTGCCCAAGTAAATAAAAATATTGGAACTTTTAAGCTAAAAGCTTTATGCTAGGGCATACAAGTGAACAGTGATACTTAAAGATTAAATGTGAAATAAATTCCTGTCTCAGTCTACAGCTTATCAGTTTTTTCTCTATAAAACCCTTTCATTGTTTGTTTGTACCGGCTATGTGCACAACCTCCTCCCCTTCCCCCCCCCCCCCCCCCACCAATGAGACCCTCTCACATGTTCTAAATATACACCAGTACAGAGTGTCTTTGTGAGATAGTTAACTGAGAAAGCAATGTCTAACATTCATTTTAGTCACTATCATCTGAGTGAAAATGTCCCTCTACTTTACCTGGATTTCACTAGATTAATTGTCATCAGAATTAGCACCACTTTCAATAGCTTCTTCACAGCCCTTATCCATTAACTAAACTCATTTAATACCTCTCAGCTGAGTAGGATTGCGTTGCCATCGTCAATACTATTCACACAAACTTACCTACAAATGAGCACTAAGAATTAATGGTGTGACTTAGGTGTTACATTATAATCTTTTCAATTTTTGAGTGCTATTCTCCAACCCTTCCCGTTTTTGTGCAAAGGATGCCACTGTGATAAAACTTAATGGTCGTTTTCAACGAATCACTTCAAAGAGCACAATAAAGAATAATATATTTTCATCTTTAAAGAGTCAGTTTTTTTGTTGTCTCAGTGATATTAAAATTCGTCAGGCATGAATTTTCAGAGGAGGAACTTAATATACATTTAAACAATATAGCAGAAAAAGTAACCTATAAACCAGCACAAATATTTACCTCTTTTGGACAACCATTGGAGAAGCATTCTGGCACTCATTAATCTACTATGTTCTTTCCGCTACCAATTTATTACAACAGACTCATCTTGGCCACCCAAAGCGCAATTTCCCCAAAATTCATCTAACAAAGTAAGACTCCCAGATTACTTCCAAATAAACATAATTTTCTTTTCATCGCTTTACAATGTTAACAAGTAGGCCTTACACTTCAAACTCAAAACTTGTCATATGAATTTTCAATTCTGAGATTCACATATATATGAATTATATTATAAACTCATCCTTACCAACAGTACACCAGTTATGGCACATCAAAACCAGAGCTTTCACTAAAAGCAGGTCTTACAGCAAAGAGAGAACAGTATGCTGATGTAAAAGAAAATGCAAAACAAAGGCATGTTGGACATGAGTTTGACAACAATTTGAAACATTACAGTAATTACTATAAATTATCTTTTTACACTTATTCGAAGTGCTGGTCTCAAACATGATCTATTTAAAATTAAGATTTACCAGGTGTTATTTTTTTGATTAAAAGAAAACAATGTTTTCTTATGTATTTCTAGTGTAAAACACTAAACAAGTAATTACAAAATGGTATCGTACGTTGACAAGAAATTGAGCAATGCATTACGCATGACCACAAGCCACTAGGAAACGTGTCTAACATGTAAAACACAACATATGTATACACTAGAACTCTTTCTAAGTTAGTGATCTCTCTCTTGATAACATCCGTATCAATAATGTTTTCACAGCACAAGAGCACAAGTAGAGTTAACAACTGTTGGAATCACTCAAAACTCTGCAGGAACCTAGTCACACACTCAGGGCACTCCTTGCATGTACAGACATTAGAGGCAGTTTCTACAGCTTTCTCTTTCAAACTACTAGAACTCTTGTCACTTGCACCAGAAGACTTGGGTGTACTATCACTTTTTATCACAACTTTGCTACTCTCTATCATCTTGCTAGATGAACTGGAAGCTGTCGGTTTCACCTTAGACACAGCCTGTGCTTCTGACCCTTTTGAATGCATACTGGCAGCCTTATTACTACTTGAAGATGAGTCACCTCTTTTTAAAACAAGTGTCTCAGATTCACCACTTAAAGCTAATGCAAACGATTTGGGCTTGACTGCCTCAACACTGTTTTCAGTCTCTAACTTTTCAGAGTGGTTTTTTGGTTTATTTGCACTCTTCGGATGTGGCACTAGCTTTTTGGTAACAGAACCATTTCCTGACCGTTTTGGATGTGACTGCATATGAACATCCAGGTCAGACTTATGAGCAAATGCCTTGCTACACATCTGACATCGAAACAGACCATCTTGATTGTGAGTCTTTCGATGAACAGAGAGCATGTTTCTTTCCTTGAAGCATTTGTGGCATATGTCACATTCAAAAGGCTTTTCCGCAGTGTGAATACGAACATGGTCCAATAATGCTGGTTTAGACGGAAATATCTGTCCACATTCACCACATTTAAATTTCTGTTTTGTACCCCCGAGCTGCTCCTTATTGCCTTTTAGTGAAACAGTTACAGATTTAGGCGATGTCTTGTCCATTGAACTTTTTTCACCGCCAGTATGATGGCTATACTTGGAATCCGCATTGGCAGCTGATTGTGGAAGTTTATTTGATGATAATTTACTGTCTTTTGGAGTTGATTTTAGCTTTTGGTCATCAGTCTCCATTTCATTCATGTGGTCTTCTACATGAGCTAACAGATCTTGTTTAGTATGATACCGACGTGGACAGTATCCGCAAACAAATTTTGGAACTTCTGTGTCAGAGTCAACAACTTCCCCTTTCACTACTTTGACACTGTCTTTATTTTTCATGTTTGCCTTCTGCTTCAGTTCCCTTTTCACTGTGTCACTATTCAGACTCACAACTAATTGCTTGCTCATACCCGCAGTTTTCAGAGCATTCATCTTACTCTTTTTAACATTTTGTTTTACCTTTGCCTTTTTTCCTGGGAATGCATTCTTTTGGGCTAATTTAGCTGCAGAGGCAGAACTAGCAGTAGAAAAGTATTTCTCCATTAAGGACAAAGGTTTGGCATCTGCTTGATCTGTATCTTCTGTTTCTTCAATAGGCTCATCTTTGTCCTCAATGTCCTTCAACTCCAGACCTGCAGTAGCTTCATTCTTCAGCGAAGAACCTTCTGTGCTTGGCGCAACCTTTACTTTCTTGCCACCTTTTTTCTTTTTCTGATTTTTTGGTGCCTTTTTAGAACCTTTTACTTTCTCGAGTTTCTTTTTCCTTTTTCTGGGAGCAGGATCATCTGTAATACCAGAGACTATTTGTGCTTTAGAATCCGAGCCCAGTTTGATAGAAATTTTCAGCCCCCCACTTCTCTTTTCTTTTATCTGCTTTTTAAGACTGACTTGAGCATCCATAACTTCCTCATTTTCCATAACTGCTGCTTCCTCCTCATCAACAAAGTAATCAGCATCTTTTGCATCACTTTTTTCATCCTCAGTTGAGTCATCGTCCTCACTGATGCCTTCTGCTTCAAGACTTTTATCACTCAAGTCCTCAGCATACGACTGTTGTTTTCTTTTGCGGCCTCTGCGACTGACTTCAGCTGGTGCAACAGGTGGAGCGGGGTCCTCTTGAACTTGCGAGACACCCTGATAACCGGTGTCTGCTTGCAGTTCGATGAGTCGCATAGCGTTATCCTTGGACTTTCTATTGGAGCACCTTCTTGGGGCAACGTCTGCCTTTCCTCTACCAGGTGATCGTTTTTGAGGTCCTGGTATTTCAGCAGATTCATTGTGAGGGACGAGATCCATGGTGTTCATAGATGCCTCAAGCGCTGATTCTGTTTCTGCACCCCCAGCTGGTCCATTAGCATTGATGGCTGCAATGTATGCTTGCCTTACTCCTCCTGTAGCTCCACCCCTTCTACCACCTCTCCTACGAGGTGCACCAGTTTGTCCGGCACCTCTTCTCTTTCTGCCCCTTCTACCTCTAACTGAGACAACCACAGGTTTCAACAAAACTTCACTCACATCATTCTGTATGGGCAGCATTGCTGTCGATTCTTCATCAGTTTTGTTCTCAGATGAACCTTGTGTGTCTTCAGTTTTTATCACAACACCTTCATTATGCAAGTCCACAGGTTTTTCGTCATTTCCAACTAAATCCTCCACTTTCACATCATCACTACCAACTTTTGCGACAGGATTCAACACATCATTAATAATGGGCTGTGCACTTTCAAGACCTAATTGCGGGTCTTCTTTAGCTGTACAAGCTTCTATGAAGGAATCTGCGCTGTGTTCAGCACCAGAGCACAACTCGGAAGACTTGTCTCCAATAAACAACTCATCATTAGCAGAGCCAAAGCTCAAGTCATCTCCATCTGTTTTGAGATCAAGTTCACTACTCCTAGCTTGGACCTCTTCAGGAAATGTATGCTCAAGACCACTTTTCACACTGTCAAACCCGTCAGACACGGCCTCAGAAACCCTGGCAGGAGCAACAGAGGCTACAGTCTTACACTCCGCGGCTGTTTCAAGCCCAGCAGTCACAGGGGGATTTGATGCCATTTCTACTGGCTCTGCTGAAACAGACTCAGTAGAAAATGAGAATAGGGAAGCATCTCTTCCATAAAAATTAGATTTTTTAGGAGTGCTTTTAGGGGGCTTGCCAACCATTCCCACAATGGGGGTAGTCAGAGGAGGTGGTACCTTCGTTTCTGATGTCCCCACAGAACTATCACTAGTACTGTGTGACTTACTGCTCTCAAAACCTGGAGCGGACTTTGTCAATAAGCTCTGCAATAATGGAAGGCGTTCCCCGCTACCTTTAATGTCTGCAAAAACGCCATTTCTATCCATTTCAGACTCTTGCTTAACAACAGTATCTTTCTCTTGGCTGCCACTTGCAGCAGTCCTGGAATTAAGCGGTGTTGTCATGTCTATGGGTACATCGGAAGGGCTCAGCATGGTAGCTGATGAACCTGGAAGAGGCTGGCTACTTAAATTGAGAACGTTAGGAGTAGAAATTGAAATGGTTGAGCTTTGCTTCCCAACTCCAAGTCCCATGCTATTTGCGGAAATTTCACTAGGGAAGGAGGAGGTGGGCTGCTGTGTGGGTAGAGACCTCATGGGTGTGTGGAGAGGAGTCTTCAACAAGAGCTCAGCAACTCGACCTGGAGCATGACTGGAATTTTGTTGGGATGCCAGATGAGACTCTGATGCAGGAGGTGAGACTGGTGAATAACTGGATGGCTGCATTAAAGGTACATTCGTGTCGACAGTCAGAGTTTGGAGACCAGCCGAGCTGTCAGACTTCAAACTTGTCTTTGATAAATCCATGAACTGATTCAGCTGCAGAGGATTCATCCTGTCTGCGACAAGGTGGTCAGGGTGTGTGAAATGTGGATATTCACTCCGAACGTTTGTGGAATAGGTACTGGACGTTGGTGAGAACTGACCTCCTGGAAGACTGATACTAGGTATCGCGGGTTGACTGCCAGCTCCTCGGCCCAACACTGCAGACAGGCTGTCTTGCTGGGGTTTAGAAGCAGAGTGCATCTCAAGGGGGCCGTACCTATGAGGCTGTCTCAGAGAAGAAGGATTATCCAGAGTGCTCATGGCTGCCAAGGAAGGGTCCAGGGAAAACAGGTGCGACCACGCAGATCGATCCCCTGAGACGTTGTGGGGGGACGTGAGAGCATTTAAGTCATTCTGAGTCTTTGGCACAGTCAGGAGGCTGCTCTGTTGATGGACTGACAAGACTTGCTGGGGCAGGCCATAACTGCTCACTGCTGCACCTTGATGTAGAAAACAGGGATGAAAAGATGGTGAGTGTAGATATACAGAGACACAAATGGACACGTCTATAGTATATCCCATGAATTCTCGTCTTCCCCAACAATTATTTAAACATTGCAAAAACAATACAGTATAATCCACTTATATCAACAGCTGATGTAACGATATCTTGACATATCGACACATTTTCCAATTATGAAATTTTTCCTTCAATATCTTCACTAAACAATTCCTCTTATGTTAATTTTTTTTCGGCCCTTTCTGCTTTATCGACATGCTTCCTCGGTACCTAGCAAAGCCCATGAACATAAATGGGGGCAAGTGCCACGGTCAGCGAGTTAGTGCCTCGTCTTTCCATTTTCTCCAGCAAACAGCCGTAAATAGGCCATACAAGGATGCTACAACAAAGTTTGCGCTGGTGTGTAGTGCGCGCCTCGTCTTCGGTACCGTAACTCCACCCCCCCCCCCCCAATCTTGTTAGTTTCACTGAGTAATTGTGTAAGAATCAAGGGGAGCAACCAGCTTTAAAAAGTAGTGTTGTCTATTTACCGCTGACCTCCCCTTGTTTTTCCTCTTTGGCTTTATATTTCATTTATCGAAAATTTTATATATTGACATCAAATCCATTTCCCAGAGCATGTCGACATAAGCGGATTACACTGTAAAATTCTACACTAATTCATTTTTATCAATGACCCCCAACCCCCACACTTCACAAATAAAGAAAACGTATTATAGACATATACAATAATTCTAAGGCGTTGACCAGCAAAAACAGTACCGAAATTGCAAACCCTATTCTTCTTCCTCTCAGGAAGACAGACTTTTTATTATGAAAGCAAGATTCTCAAAAAAAGGCCACCATATTCATTTTCCAAAAGGTGGTTTCACCCAGCTAGCTTTTTTAAAGTAAGAGTTTACTGTACTTGCAACACAAATACAGTGGAGTTTGCTTAAACCAAACAATAATTAACACCAAAAAAAACCCCAGCGGTAAACTGAAAAACAATAGAATCGCAGATTTCTTTTTTTCCTTTTATTTCAGCAACCTCTCTCAGCCAAAAGCCCTGCTAAATCAAAGAAAATCTGGTGGTTCCGCAGATTTCAGTTTATGCGAATTCTACTAGAAGGCATAAGTGCTGAAGATTAGAGGTGTTACTAGAATATAGTGTACAAAGTTACAAAGAAAAGAAGGAGGAAAGATAAGGATGGTAGCAGAGGTTTGATAGGAAAGGAGCAAACCATACCACAGCACCTGCAAACCATCCACACCTAGTTGGATAAAATGGAACAAAATATTTCAACTTGAACTTCTCAACCTTCAAAACTACTAAAAAAAGCAAGCAGGAATGGTGAATTAACAGATTGAATTTGCACAAAATTAAAGCAACTAGAACTTGACAGGTACTACATTACACACACAAAAATCTTGTGACCAAGTCTCGTATTTTGGACTGTACTTTGTTTAATGATAACCATAAAGTATCATAATCAAGGAAAAGGTAACCCTCCATCTCAAAAAGCAAAGTAAAAATCACAACTGTGAAAAATAAAACAAAGTAAAAAAATATCCAAACAAAGACAACAAGCAGACAAATCCTCCCCAGATAGAGCACTGCAACATGGAAACAAGGTGGAACATATTGACCTCTACTCTCTACTTCACCAAATGCAGACAACAACTGACAAAACAAAAGATGTGATGGTACACATAAAGTATTTCCAAGGACCCTAAATTGCTGGACACATCAGAAATCTTTAAATTTACTGGTTCTGAATACAAATTTCACTTTTGTTTTGTTTATGGAAGTGTTTTACAGCGGTTGCAACTGCATAAGGTCATATGAGCGTGCGGGACACATTAAACATTTTCTGTTTGGAAAGAAATAATTTCAAATTCTGCCCGCGTTGCGACTGAAGCCTACTTTTGTCGATTTTGGATTTCGTAAAAAAAAAACCACAATAAAAACTCCTATGAAATTCTTGTTAATGTGATCAATAGCATACATCTGCTTCTCTGTAATCTGTAAGCTAGGGCTGGGCAAGTACCCGGGTAGTTACAGGGTACCCGGGTAAAGAGCTCAAAACCGGCTACCCGGGAATTGGTGTCGGGAACCCGGGTTTCTACTCCCCTTTGTTAAATCCTATGCAAATGCTCTTAAATTACGTCCCTTTGTTTGAATCTTAATAAGTACTGACTACTTATTGATACTGAGCTCTCTTAGTCGATACAGTACTTGATCGATATAGGCCACTGGCAGTTCTTTTAAAGAGTGAGCTTTGCAAGCGCTTCACACAACTCTAGGACACATACTTAGTGGCAGCATCAACTATCCTCGACCCCTGTTTCAAACGGCTTCCTGTCAGTGAAGGCGCAGTGAAAAAAAATATTAACTCGCCTTTTTTCTGTGATTAGAGACAAACAAGGAGACAGAGCTGATCAAACACGAGGCTCATCATCGGTTTCAGAACCTCCAGCCCAAAAATCATTGGAGCAAGCATTCGACGTGCAAGCAGACAAGTATAGAGGCAAAGGTCTCTGCCACAAACAAGTGCCACAGTCCAACTGAATCGGTACTTTGAGATGCCCCGGGCCAGAAGGGGAGAGGACAATCCACTGACCTGGTGCGGCCAACATAAAAAAGCTTTTTCGGAACTCAGCCAGTGAATTGATTTCTTCAAAGAGGACCTGCCTTGGTGAAAAACTTGTGGACAAACTTGTTTTTAAACAAAAATTTGAAATGATTGGCCCCCAGTCTCCCAGTCAAACATGTGTAATATGTTTTATCTGTCTTCCTTGCCTTTTGTTTATGTCGTTAAGTCATTGACTTCATTGAGAGTTCTGTTTGACTTCATTGACAGTTCTGTTAGGCCCATTGTCTTCCCAATTTTTGTGGACGCTTATTTTGTTGTGTCCAATTTGTTTTGATTTCGAAAATAAAATCAAAGTAAAACTATAAACAAAACAAATCCCCCCCCCCCCCCCCCCCAATTAAAAATAATAAAATAAATGAAATGTCGGGTATCGGGTATTTTTTTCATTATCCGAGTATTACCCGCGAAATCCCGGCCCAATTGTACGCATACAAAAGAGTAAAACATAATTTTAAAATTACAGAGTGATTGGTACAACCCACCAGCAATATTATATTACAGGCTTTGAGTCTAACAAGCAAATCATTACGCTCATAAGATACTGCCATTTTGAGAAAATTTAATAAATGAGAAAAAACTATTTCTTTCTCTAATTGACTATGAAATGCTTGAATTTTGGGGCACTCAATTGATTTTATACTTGGATTATTCTTTTGTCCAAGTGAACTATTATGAAGTAGGCTCTGCTCTTCATTTCAGAACCAAAAACTCCAAACTGGTCAAAAATGACGTAGGCAATTATTTTATAAGCGTGACAAAATAAACCAATACAATTTGACTGTGCTAGAAAACAACAACTAATAAAGAAATCATATACAGACACCGAAAAGAAGTTACAATCACAAATGGCTCCCACAAACCATATACATGTTCATGTTGAGTAATTCAAACTTTCTGAACTTCTACAATTCCACATCCAATTATTACAACATCTCTCCCCTTTCTTAAGCACTCACCAGTAGTAAACACAGGTGGGAGCGATTGCGGGGGAAAATCTCTAGCTGCAGCTGGCACACCATGACCCTGATACAATGAAGCAGGAAGGCCCGAGTGTGTAGAAGGTATATGATCTGCCTGTAGCTGCTGAGCCCACAGCTCTAAGGGTAGACCCTCAAAGCCATCAAAACTATCTCTGTTGTCCATGCTCTGGAAGACAATTGAACAGAGAAAATAATAGGACAGTGACAAAAATTGATCACACACAAACACACAGCAATTATATTTTTCTTAGGAACAGCACAGGATGACTAAGCAGCAGATCACAAGGGAAGTAGAATTACACATACTTCAGAAACAAGAAATATTGATTTGGCTTTAAATTATGCCCTGAGCACCCATCCTTGTTAACTCCAGGGAAGCATTGATTCACTGGGGAGCCTCAGAGAGGTAGCTAGTAAAAAAGACATATATTCAAACAAAGAAGACTATTGAATAAAGAGATGCCTGATGACATGTGAGGAATAGCAGAAATAAAAGCAGGCCTGAAGTGTGTCTGACTCTGGCTACACATAATCAAGAAAATTGATCCGACAATGGCATATTTATGTAGTCATAAAACATTAAATATTGTGAAAACCACCAATGTTCTCAATAAAAAGATGCATATGAACACAATTGATGTAGTTAAACACAAAGCAAGGAGATAAAAATTTGTAAAAAAAAAAGGAAAGAAAATAGGAAAGAAAGGAAGAAAGAAAGAAAGAAAGAAAGAAAGTAAGAAAGACTAATGCTATTACGTTTACTAACTTTTTGGGGTTAATTTTGAAAAAATTGAACCCTGGTACAATCTCACGTTGTTCTTCGGTGTATGAATTTCTGGCCTAACATCAAATAAGATAGATAGATAGATAGATAGATAGATGGATAGACAGACAGACAGACAGACAAACAGACAGACATACAGTCAGGGAGACAGAGACAGTGAGTTAGAAGAGGGCAAAAAAATGAATGAATGAATGAAAGAAAGAAAAAAAGAAAGAAAGAAAGAAAGAAAGAAGGAGGGAAGTTAGAGAAAGAAAGAAGAAAAAGAAAGAAAGAAAGAAAGGAAGGAAAAAAGTTTTAAAAAACGACTTTTATTATTTTCCAACTTTTTGGGGTTAATTTTGAACGATTTGAACTCTGGCACAATCCCACGTTGTTTTTCAATGTGTGAACATCTGGCCTAACATCAAATAGCATAGATAGATAGATAGATAGATAGATAGATAGATAGATAGATAGATAGATAGATA
>NW_004797400.1:169917-201983 GCF_000002075.1 Aplysia californica
AATCAAGTTGCGCACGTTAAAGATCCCTTGGTGGTCTAAAATCGATAAGAGTAGGCTTCGGTCGCCACCCGCGCAAAATTCAAAATTTCCTACCAACTGAAAATATTAGGTGTGTCCCATGCGCTCATATGACTGTATGCAGTTGCGAGCGCCGTAAAACACGTTACAAAAACAAACAAACAAAACAAAAGAAAATAGAACCCTTTTAAATCAGGGACAATTATAAAGCAAACGCATTTATTCACCACAATGGAAAAAACAGTACCGCTACAGTATTCCTAAATTCCCTATCAACCTCCTTCGAAAATATTTACTTTTTATTTCATAATATGAGTGGTATTACAGTACAGTCGAAATTGTCTAATTCGGCCATTCATTGTTGAGGAGAAAAGTGGCCCTCTTCGACAGGTGTAAGTCTTTCACAGTGTCATTTCAGGGTTCCCCCTCACCAAGGATAAAAATATTCCCACTTTTCCCCCGGTTTCCTCACAGATTTTGTGATCATTTTCAAAGTGATTAAAAAAAAAAAAAATGATGACAGAGTAAGGAAGAATAAATTAACTGAAATGCAAGAAAAAAAATCGTAACATGAACACGGACAGTCTCTTTTCCTGGGGTGTCAGTGTCAAGGACAGGGATTATTGGATAATCATAAGTTGTGTAAAGTTAACAAAGGAGTGGTGAAAGCAGTCTCGGCAGGGTCATAGTTGTCGGGTTCTTGGGAGAAAAAAAGGAGGGAGAGGCTTGACTCTTGCAAAAACAAAAGAAACCGTCAGTTCACGCCACAAGCCTTTGATCTTAACTGCACATTACTGCAAAACATGCTGCGCAATGCAGCTGATTGTTTTAAGTTCAAATTTGATCCGATTAAAAAAAAAGAATATTCTCTCAATGGTCTGGGCTGTCACTCACAATGCATAGGCGCAAGAATTTTTAACGTCTTGTCAAACTGATGTCGACCTTACTCATGGCTAATGTTTTTCTGGGGGCAAAGTGGTACTGGGCGAATACAAGGGCTCAGTTCACAGCAGGTGTTCAAATTAGCTGCACGTGACATAGTGGCGTAGACTGTCGGAATCTGACTTTTCCTAACTTATACGCCGGGAAAGTGGGGATGTGTTGGGATAGTCGAACGGCAAATGGTTTTCAAAAATTGGAATCAGGGCTGGGGTGTTACAACAGTACTACTGTGAAATCGAAATTTTAAAAAAAGTTTTAAAACTTTGAAGATTCCACCAAATTCATAATTATGGGCAGGCAGCCCTTTGATTTCCTGGCTTTCTTCCATTCATTTTCGTTTAAAGTCATTTTTATGGTGTTCTTCCCGATTTGGGATATCTGAAAATGAAATTTCCGGCCTTTTCCCTGTTGAGTGGGAACCCAGCGTTTTAATGTAAAAAATACTCGTGGACGTTTGTTCAGGTCATTGTCTTATACAGGTGGTCGTTTGAGCAAGTTCAACAGTAATTTTTCCATCAGCTGCTATCTTCTGCCACCTGTTCCAGTTAAGTTGGTCTCTGTTGAGTTCATGTCTTATCTTTGTATCTTAGTACGAAGTGATTATTCGGACTCGAGTCCGAATATGAAAAAATGTTATTCGGACTCTGATTCTTGTCCAGCATGACATCACTTCCGATTTCCTGTGACTCGTGACTCCGGCTTCCTGTCCTGCCTCACTCATGACTCGCCTCAGGCTGGGTAGAGACCGGGATTACTTCGGGCAAAAAGGTGCTTTGTGCAGGAGCCGAGTTGTTTTATCTTATGATGAATTTGAGGCCGGCCTGAAAAGTTATAGCGCTTCTAATAAATGCTTATTTGTCAAGAGGTCATCAGAAGCAATTAAAGATGGCTCGTTAGCGTGTGTCGGGGTCGGATGGGCGGCCTGCACACGTGTGGCTGTGTGCGTGTCGGGGGGGGGGCACTATCGGTCCAGGCGTTGAAAGTCGCATACGCGTCAGTCTTTCCCCCCCCGGCAACTGATCATTATTACAATAATAAGCTAATCTTGACGTAGATCTACGTAATGAATTGTGCGCTGGTCTATGGAATCAAAAGTTGCCGTATGCTCAGCTCTACACAGCAACACAACTTTTTCTTGGTAAATAATCGAGATGACACAGGCTTGTGTATTTGAACGAATCTGTCTTTTTTTAAAAACACAGCTCATAATATGCAGGTGCCAGGTGGTCTGCTAATCTTCAATTTTACCCTTTTCTACAACAAAGAAAGTGGGAAACATGGGGGGTGGGGGGGGGGGGGGGGCGTATCAATGAGGCGGCGGGCATCGGATCGGCAGAAAAGGTGTGGGGGAAACAAAAAAATGGCGGAAAATTGGAAGCACTGAACGTTAGATCTATAGAACGAAGACACTTCCTTTTTTCCGGACCCGAGTGCGAATAACATTTTTTCATATTCGGACTCGAGTCCGAATAAGAATTTTTTTTATTCGGACTCGGACATCTTAGTAGGTAAAGACCAATGATTTTCTGATTACCATTCTTCGGTTCATTGTATTTTTTTTTGTGCTGATGACATCGTAATGTAGTGGCTTAGCTACTGAACACAAAATAATAACAACAAAATTAAAATCAGCTTAGCAATAATTTTCAGATTTATGCTTTGCTATAAAATTTCGAAAATCTAAAAAACCACACAACCAGCAACACTATGCTTCACTGCAACCATCCAACATGATCACCAGTCGAAGAATGAAAAGAGAGAAAAACACATAGGCCATGTCATGATGAATGCCACACGATTTATAAACTGGATATCAGCGGTAAAAATAAAACTACATTGATGCTCTAAGTATAACAGATAACAGGGAATTATTTACAAGACAACCTAGAAATATCCAAAAGACAACAGACAAAAACTAAAACAAAAATCATTCTTTTACTCGATTACTTCTAATTCTACTCCCTGGGCCTCAAGCATGAGCTGACAATCTTCGTGAATTTCACCATTCTACTTAAAGTAATTGCTTGGAATATTTTGCCACCATCATAAAAACATAGAATACATGGTCAAAATGGCTCTGTTGGAATGAGTGATAGTATGCTTTTCTTCTCCTTTGTATCAGAGAAATTCACAAGAACAACTTATGATGTAATAGACCTGCAAGTGAGTCTCAACAAGATTGTCTGAAAATTTTGCGCACCCCACAACCCGGAAGGACTTCCATGAAACAAGCGACCACCGCAAAAAACACAATAAAGAAGAGACCTAACCTTAACTCAAACCCTATCCCCAGAAAAGAACCTGCAACGGCCCTCATGATATAAAAAAGGTAGCGTCAATTGCCACCGAGTGACGCGGTGGCAATTGACAAAAATTGACTTTTTGTCAAAATTGCCACTGAGTGAAGCGGTGTCAAGTCTGATTACAACACTATCTTTAGCATTATACATACAATGTGTGTCTAATGGGTCAATTTGTTCTCAACAAATTTCATTGGACGAACATCTAGTCTAGAGCTACGGTACCAACTTGGCGTGTTTTCAATGTGACTTAGGCCTAGATCTAGGCTAGCCTCAGCCTACACTTTGGTGTAGAACCAACACAGGCAATTCTAGAAGTATAAGGCAAGGTCACAACCTCAAACAGAAAAATTCATGTTATACCGGGGAACATAAATCGGGGGACGGGGGTCAGGAAAAGACACACACACACACACACAGAGGGACAGAGAGGCGAACGCACAACACCGAGCACAATATGCTAGATCTACCCACTAACGCAAAAGAGCTCCAATTTACACGGTGGCAATTGACACTACCTATAAAAAAAGGCCTCGAGTCCGAATATGAAAAAATGTTATTCGGACTCGGGTCCGGAAAAAAGGAAGTGTCTTCGTTCTGTAGATCTAACGTTCAGTGCTTCCAATTTTCCGCCATTTTTTAGTTTCCCCACCTTATCTGCCGATCCAATGCCCGCCGCCTCATTGATACGCCCCCCACTTTGTTGTAGAAAAAGGTAAAATTGAAGATTAGCAGACCACCTGGCACCTGCACATTATGAGCTGAGTAAAAAAAAAACCGAAGTGACTATTTCTCCGAACGTTCGGAGAAATAGTGTCGATCTTTATTTCTCCGAACGGTTTCCGGCCTCGTGATTTTTTGTCTATTTATTGCGAGAGTTCGGCGCCAACTTTCATTCTGCCTCTGGCCTCTGGTCTGGGAAGGAACACCGCATGGCAAGCCCGCCTACAGACAACCTTCAGTAACACCCACCACCATCATGCACATGTACACACACTAACTAAACATGACCAGTGGGCAACTTTTGAACGTATGACGAGCTGAGCTGTGGACGGAGAGACAGTGTGAGTGAAAGAGCGGGTGAAAGGAAGAATGTGCGAGTGTATCCACAGGCGACAGCAACTACAAGACAAGACGACGACACCGACCCCCTGGCCTGGTCCACCATGGACAATAATATAGGCAAAACACTGCCTGAGCTGCATTCCGAATGCAGCTCAGGCAGTGTTTTGCTTATATCATTGTCCATGGTTCGCAGGGTGCAAAGGAAAGAATGATATTTTCTTTGTGTGTGCCTGGAGGGAGGGGGTGGGGTATGAAGAAAGTCATGCGGACAGGGATGAGCCGCGGGAGAGAACACGGGAATTGAATGAATGAGGGAAACTGAAAGAGACGAACGACTCATGAGCCCTGGAGTGAATGGATCCTGTGTTTCTATTTTTGTATACTTTGAACTGTTACTGAATACATTACAGGCTGAAATAAAGCCTGAAAACACACACACACACACACACACTCCTCACTCTCCACTTACTACCACACACAGACACACTCACACACGCACATACATACACACACACACACACACACACACAGGAGCAAATTTTTAGGTCTATATCTATTTCAATTTTCAAGAGCTAGTCTAGAGATCTTTAGATGAGTGTAAAAACGTGAAAAAGAAAGGTTTCACAACAGAAAGAAATCAAAATTAGAACAGCCCATAAACAACAACAAACATTAACAAATAAGGGCGTGTGTCCACCTGTCCGAAGAAGATGGGCTGTTTTAACCCTAAATGTGCGTAATTAAAAAAAAAAAAGGACAGGATATTACATGTAAATTATGGAATCACACACATTAAGGGGCTTTGCCAGTGTCAGTACATTGGTCGCAGCAGTGACAAACGCAGATGCCAGTTCTATGTGTCGTTATCAATAACCCTCCGTAGATCTAGATCTAGATCTAGACAGCACACGAGTGAACACAACACATTACGTTTAAGAGCAGCACCCTTCATAGGCAACACGCCATATCTGTAGCGAAAAACTGTTTGGAATTGTAGCATTTGTTTATATAAATATTTACTGCGGACATTTTTTGGACCGATTGAACCATATTGTATACGAACAATCTTTGGTAGGCTTATACTATAATTATAGATCTATATAATATCCGAAATTTGCGAGAAAGGATGTGATTTCAGAGTGTTCGGAGAAATAGTGCCCAGCTTTATTTTCCCGAACGTTCGGAGAAATAGTGCCCAGCTTTATTTTCCCGAACGTTCGGAGAAATAGTGCCGGCCAAAAAAAAAAGACAGATTCGTTCAAATACACAAGCCTGTGTCATCTCGATTGTTTACCAAGAAAAAGTTGTGTTGCTGTGTAGAGCCGAGCATACGGCAACTTTTGATTCCATAGACCAGCGCACAATTCATTACGTAGATCTACGTCAAGACTAGCTTATTATTGTAATAATGATCAGTTGCCGGGGGATAAAAGACTGACGCGTATGCGACGTTCAACGCCCCGACCGATAGTGCCCCCCCCCTCCCCTCTCCGACACGCACACAAAGCCACACGCGTGCAGGCCGCTCATCCGACCCCGACACACGCTAATGAGCCATCTTTAATTGCTTCTGGTGACCTCTTGACAAATAAACATAAAAATTAGAAGCGCTATAACTTTTCAGGCCGGCCTCAAATTCATCATAAGATAAAAACTCGGCTCCTGCACAAAACGCCATTTTGCCCGAAGTGATCCCGGTCTCTACTTCTACCCAGCCTGAGGCGAGTCACGAGTGAGGCAGGACAGGAAGCCGGAGTCACGAGTCACAGGAAGTTGGAAGTGATGTCATGCTGGACCAGAATCAGAGTCCGAATAAAATTTCTATATTCAGACAAGTCCGAATAACCACTTCGATAAAAAAAGCCAGCACACTGCTGGCCTAAAATGCTATAGATCTAGACTTAATTAATAGGGTTTGATACAATAACACAATAGAAATGGAATATGAATCGTCCATATAGTAATCTAAATAAATCTAGATCTAGATGTAGTACAACAAGTGAATAGGAATTGGCCTTGAACGAGAAATCCGCATCCGATTCTGAACAGAGAGACTCAGCTGAGTCTTCTAATTAAAAACGGCCTCACGGCACACACCTGATGAAATGCTCTTTTTCCACCATTAATATCACAGCACAAACTATAATAGGGTTTGACACAATAGAATTGGAATATGAACCTTCCATTGAGGTCTATAATGATCTATACTATAAATCTAGATCTAGATTTAGAAGATCTAGATCTAGATTCTAGATCTAGTAGAAAAGTGAGTAAGACTTGATTACTTGAATGAATCCACATCGGAACAATCAGTCAACTGACAAAATTTAAAATGGCCGCTCAAGCACGAAACTGAAAGTAGATAATTTAGATTAGGTCGTCGTCCTTTTTAGTGTTCGTATTTCTACTCAAGTTCTGACAATTATGTCAGAAACGCCGACGTCGGCACGAAAACAAAAGTGCCGACAAAGTCGACAGGAGAAAAAGGGGGCGCTGGCAGTCGGCCAGGCCTCGCACTTCGCATATTGAATTGATTGATAATCATACCTGAGGTGGGCCTCGCGATAGCATTTTGGACGGCTCGCGGGTCGGGTCGCAATTGTCGGATTTCAGACGATGGTCAGCAAACATGCAGGTCTATGTATAGTATAGATCCTCCTAGGCCGACACATCAAACTTCAAATCAAACCACTATTATACCATCTGTTCATGACGGGGAAAGGACTTCCGTAACGAGCGTCCACCCCATCAAACACAATAAATTCAATAAAGAAGAGGCCTAGAACCTTAACCTAACCCTACCCCTCAATTTTCGGTGCTTTTTCGGTAGTTCCCACCCCCCTTATTTGAGCCTGACCTACATCTAGATCTAGATCTAGTTCTAGTTCTATACATTTGATTTGCGGCAAGCTATTCAAACCTAACAACTGCAAAACATTAAATTGTGGTAAAATTCAGGGGGGCATGCCCCCCTACTCTTGGGGCCAAAACCGGCGGATAACAATTGCGGGGTGGGAACTACCGAAAAAGCGCCCAGAATTTTCTGCTCTGTCGAGTCATGTGGTCTCTCGTTTATGGAAGTCCTCCCATTCATGACAAAATTATCAGTTCATAGTTTTGAAGGTCTGAGTCGGGGATCAGTAGACTTAGGGAATTTAACATGCTATAAGTATATGATCACCCTAGATTCTAGATATCTAGAATGTAGAGTCTATTAATAACTATTATTTCTAACAAGAACAAAAGTTACAAGAAGCCATATTGTTGTACTGTAGGACACCCTTCACCAATCCAATGTTTCACTTTCATTCATGTATAGCTACTGACAGGAAAGTAAACTCAAGAGAACATACTGCAGCCACACGACACTCAAAACAACCTGTTCAGAAGACACCTAGGCGCGGTGGTAGTGTGACAATCTGTAACTCCAACTCCTAATCTGTTTAGATTCAGGTGACACTTATCCTATGTCCTATGGCTCTATCAATCTCCACACTCACACATGATCAGATCTCGCATACAATATGCCCACACCATAAACGCTACATTTGCAATTTTCCGCCTACTCAGACGGTCTTTCAATTATCTATATAATTACAGAAAGTCACGTACTTTAGCTTATGACGACTTTATAGGAATCCTTCGTAATCTAAGTTATCATCAAGGAGTTTCCTCTCTCATTCTTTTCACTGCCATTTTGCCAACCCGATAGCCAGATAAATTTCTATCTTAGACAACTCCGATTGTTTATTTCTCGAGTGCAACGCGGTCTTGATTCCCAATTGCGTTGCAACGATCTAGGCTAGGCCTATTGCTTCTTTTGCCTTAAAAGAATAATAAAACAAGACCAACAAATCTTGGTCTCTAAAATAGAAACGTTTTTCATTCTATTTAAACCACAAAAACAAGAATGAAACAGAAAAAGCCCGAGATTTTTCACGATATAAAGATTCGTCATGATAAAATATTAGATCCACTCAACTTATAAGATTGTAGCTGTCCCCCCCCCCCCCCCCTCTTTTTGGGAGCTTCAGCTTTCAGCATTTCTTGTCTTTGATTCATGATCTATTCTACAGGTGTAAAATTAATGTAATTCAGTATAAAAGAAAGAAGAAAGGAATAATCCATATTTTCCCCATCTTAACTATTCCTCTTTATTCTTACCATTACATTTCCTAAAATTGTCACTAATGGCGAAGATGATAACATCAAAAAAAAAAAAAGAATCTCATAGACTCTTTGTCCACGACAAGCAAGTTATGTTTTGAGGACTGTATATTGATAAAAGACAGCATAATTTGAAAGACAAATTTAATAATCTGAAAGACGGCTGTTATGACATTTCTTTGGCACTTAACTTCTTGTTATCCATTTTGGCATACAAGAATCCCTCACCCCGACCATGACCTTTCACTTCATTACAAGGAACATGAACTCGATTTTATATTCAAGTGGGTTTGAATGTCTCAAGTAGAAAATTCTAAACATATGGACAGCTTGATTTGAATACTTAATAAACATACCGAGTCCTGAAATATGTTTATGTATTTTATTTACCCGAAATGGAAACAAATAACAACCAACAAACGTATTGATTTATGAAATGACATCATCATTTTTTGTGATGAAAGATACTACTTTTTACTTGAAGCTCTTTTATCATGAAAATATAAAAATATACAAAGATGTAAACAACAAGCTCGGCGACAGCAGGAGAGAGCTTGCCGTAACAAAGTTATGTTAGATCTAGATCTAGATCTAATCATAGACTAATCTAGTGTCTTCGAACTCCATATGCAATACTAATTCCGAATGGACTAGATCTAGACATAGATCTAGAATCTAGATCTTCCTTGTTCAGTTTGATACTGACCCGGTGATTTGGCACGTTAAATTCCCAAAGCCCAAAGTCTACTTATCTACTAATCCCCGACTCGGATCTTCAAAACTTTGAATTTGAACTGGGCCTTAAAATGCGCAAGCTACCGTAATTTTGTCATGGGCAGATGATATAACATTGGTTTTTGGTCTTCTATCATGATTTTGGAAGCCATTGATGAGTAAGATCTAGATCTAGATCTAGAATCTAGATTTAAAAGTGGTCGGTCGTTACGGAAGTCCTCAATTGAAGAATTTAACGTGCTAAAGTATAAGATCACCGACCCAGAAACTATTCCCAGTGACACTGGGAATAGGCCCAGAAACTAGATCTATTCCCAGTGACACTGGGGATAGGCCCAGAAACCACTGGCAATAGGACCTAGGGCACAATTGTTCCCAGTGTCACTGGGAATAGGAATAGGCCAAGAAACTATTCCCAGTGACAGTGACACTGAGAACAGACAGGCCCATTAGATCTATTGTTCCTGCACTGATCTACATGGGCATGATGATGATGGGTTACTAAATACTAGACTATATTTTATATCTAATTTAGATCTAGAAATCTAGATCTAGATCTAGATTGTTATATATAACTAAACTAAAGTAGATTCTGGAGTGAGTGGAACATTTTTTTAAAGAAAAAGGAAGGATCATTCTATATTGTTGGCTTGTTATTCAGTCGTAATTTAAATGTATGTGTAGATCTAGATCTAGATCTACGTACGGATTTTGGAGACCACGGTACAGGACAGATAGAAATCCTTCTCGACTCTTCTTTCTTAAACTAGATCTAGATCTAGATGGCTATTCTATGGTCAAGTCTAAGCCCTAAGTAAGAGAAGAGAACAAAAGTACTGAACTGAAACTGAAGTGAGAACATAGGCCTTGTCTTTCAAGGCTACAGTGCAAAGCCTTCTGATTTTTTTAAAATGCAAAAGAGTTCCCTTGTCACTGGGAATAGTTTCTGTATCTATCCCCAGTGTCACTGGGAATAGTCATTTCCATATAGATATATATATCTAGATCTAGGCGCTCTTTGGTCCACTTTGGAAATTGGGCGCTCTTTGGAAATGGCCTTCCCGTGCCATTGGCAGCCATTTGGAAACTGATAGATTTACTGATAATTTGCCATGTAAACATGAAGATTGTATGGTTTTTAAAAATTATTATTTTTGCCAGGGGGTGCCGGCGCTTTTTCGGTAGTTCCCACCCCGCAATTTAGCAATGCCCACCGAGCGAATGGATATGAATGAAACTTGGCAGCCAATCAGCAAAGAGGTCAAGCTCGTAGTATGCAGTTTGATAACTTTGTACCCATCCAAGAAGCAGTCGAAAACGTTTCGGAGCTGTGATTTGTCAAACTGACACCATTTTTCTTTATTCCCTTAAAATTTCATGCTTCTGTGTTTAGCGGTTTTGGCGTAATCTTTAAAAATGTGGGAGTAACTAAGGGAAAAGCGGCATTGCCATTTGCGCGTGCTGGGTGAACGACCAGCGGCTGGGAAATTTCCACTGAGTGACATCATCAGTCATCGGGCGCTACGAACGAGGCCCCGCTTATGTGAACCGGAAAGGGGGGAAAGGATACTTGAATACTAAACAGGGGGCCTTGATAACTTTCATTTGTGTTGCATTTTAGTCACAATACGATAGAGGTAGTCATTTTTATTTGCTTAATTGCTTGAGAGAAGAATAGAAACAGAAAAGCAAACATCTAAGAAGTGGTATGACATTGTGTTTGCCTTATGAAAGCCTATTCCCCCCTCTTGGGAAAGCACACACTTGGACTCGTCCTGTTTGCTCTGTTTGGAAAAATGAGGCATTAAGATTGTTTTTAAAGAGTGTATGGTACTTATTTAGTCCAGTCTGGGAAGATAGTCCCGTTTATTCATTGTTATCGTTCACGCGTGCGTGCATGAGTGCGCGCGCGTGTGTGTGTGAGTGTGTGTGTGTGTATGTGTGTGTGTGTGTGTGTGTGAGTGTGTGTGTGTGAGATAGAGAGAGAGAGAGAGAGAAGGGGGGGTTGGGGTAACCGTAAATATCTGTTACATTTATAGTATGAGTTGTAGCCTACACATGCAAAATATTCCCAGGACTTGTAAACTATAATAATATTATCTAAAGGCATCTTAATCTACCACACATAAGAAACTGTCCAACAATGGATATATATATATATATATATATATATACAGAGACGATCTTATTTTCTATTAACAATTACAAAGTGTGCATGCTTTTACTAGTAGAGAACTGGATTTATTAGACTAATAAATCCAGCTCTCAACTTAAATTTTTGTGACAAATTGATCCAGTGCATTGCTTAACAAGGAGGAATCTTTTACGTTGCCAAGTTTCATTCAAATATCATGTCTTTGGGAGAAGATAATATATGACTGATAATCTTTGTAAATCTGTAAAGAACACCACTTTTTTTTACCTGTAAATGTCTTTACAACTCAAAAAGTAGGATAGATATTACAAATCTGACAGCATGACTAGATTCTGCATTAAAAACTGTACTAGACTACCAAGTTTCATTTACATACTCAAAGAAAAGAACAGAAGAACGTTCAACCAGATGTGCACTGGTACAATCAGTAGAAGGACCCTCGGCAACATTTTGGAGAGAGCAACGGAGCATCAATGGACATGTCCGGAGTGCAGGGATGTTGTTTCCTGATACAATGAACAATGAACTCCAAGAAATAGGCGAGCTATGACAAATATTGTCTCAACACACACCGAAAACCGCCACATTTTTACCAAAAAACGTCTTCATAACTCAAAAAGTAGGATACCTATAAGAAATCTGAAAGAAGAACTAGATTCTGCACTAGCAAATGTACTGGGCTGCCAAGTTTCATTTAAATACTCGGAGAAATGAGTAAGTTATGACGAATATTGTCTCAAAACTCACCAAAGAACGTCCCATATTTTGGGGTTTTTTCATTATATAAAAATTCGTAACTTTTTTGTTTATTGATAGATTTAAAAAATTCAAAAAGCTCCATTCTCAGTGGAGATACAGCTACAAAATGCACCTATTTGCAAAATTTTTTTTCGTGGTCATTGCTACGCAATTGTTATTCACCGGTTTTGGCCCCAAGAGTAGCGGGTGGTTTCAGGAGCCACCCTGACCTTATAATAAATATGTCGGGGGGTTTCAGGGGGGCATGCCCCGCTGAATTTTACCATAATTTGATGTTTTGCAGTTGTTAGGTCTGATATCTTAGCTCGCCACACATCAAATATAGATCTAGATGTAGATCTAGGCTCGAATAAGGTGGGTGGGAACTAGGGAAAAAGCACCGGGGTGCCTGCCCCCCTGAAACCCCCTTCTGACATGGGGGGCATGCCCCCCTTCCCCCTGAATTAACCCCCCACTGTATGGCTAGTGTGCATTAGTAAACACGTTGGGTTCACCAAAGTTTAATCTGAGGTTAGCCGGCTTGACCCTGGGGGAGGGGGGGGGGGGATGTTCAAGGTTGATGCTCCACAGCATCATGTTAGTCACTGTTAGTGTCCGAATAGTCACAGTCACGGTTGTCATTTTGGAGCCGAATCCCAGAAATTAGGCTCTTTTGGATCGTGTCTAGCCCGGAGAATTTCTTTTGGCTCTCTGTCTCTTTTTGGCTCCAAACTCCTTTTGTTCAAGAAGAAGGGGACAGAAGAGGCAAAAAAAAAAAAAATGAAAATGAAGAAAAGAGCTTGGATTGTTTAATTATTAAACTAGATTTAACGCCCTCGTCTATTTGGTCTGAATAATTTACAGCCCTTCTACTGTCGTGCTTGTGTCTCGTTACATTTGTACACTCTCTGTTCCTTGAACCATAATTTATTGTGTGCAGGCAGAGAGTGAGAGGCCTGCCATCGTTAAGTGTGTAAACATCGAATGGTCCGGCCAGCGGCCAGTCCCACATCCCGCTCAGTAGCGTCGGTAGGGAGCCTTTTTTTTACTGGAGAGGCGAAAAATGTTTTTGCATAATTATTATTCGTTCCCAACCACATGTGGTAAGCCACCAAATGCTTTTAGTTTTAGGTGATTTTATCAGCCTGGGAGAGGTCAAGGGGGAGTCCTCGCCTCATGCCCCCACAGGGAGAATAGTGAGACATGGGTCATTCTCACCCAGGGTGAGAATAAAGGTGGCCATTTCCAAAGAGCCCCATATGAGTTTCTCATTATAGTGGCTATTCTTGGTGAGAATAAAAATACGATCGACCTCTCACCCCGTGTGAGACTTCTCAGAGCTGGCTATTCTCACCTAATTTCTGAATACTGTCCATCGGTGCGGATGATCAAATGGACAAAAACAAAGAAAAAATGATGTTATAGCGCAAGGGTAAACTAATCTGGTTGTCTACAAAGATGCTATGGCCATTTCACTTTTCGAATCTAGCTGAACTACGTGGGTCACCATTTTGTTTTGCCCGGAAATTCTCGCTAAATCTACACCTTCTCTCTTTCTTAATACTGTCTATTGCCGTGCTATTGGTTTGTTTTAGTAGAGGTTTTTTACGGCGCTCACAACTGCATAAGGTCATATGAGCGCCAAAGGGTGGATGTCAACCGAGAAGTCCTTACAGGGAATCAGACTTACTTTGCCCATCTCTCAAGCTTCTGCAGCGCAAAGTCTGCTTCGACTATCCAGGCACCCTGGAAATAGCAGGGCACGAGAGTGTGACAAACATGCAAAAGAAGTAGAGGAAAATGACGATAGTAAGGATTGGGAAAGAAAAAGCAAGCAGTTCTCTGTTGTAGTTCAGGCACAGTTATGAGCATGGCATTGTTAGATCAGCCCATTTACAATCTACTGTGCACTAGAACGAGAAATGTCCTGCCTTTGGGAATGGTCTAAAGACACTTCAGTCAGTGCCACCGCCGTGTGGACAATCAAATTGACAAAAACAATGAAATAAAAGTTGCAGCTATTTCACTTTTCAAATTGAGCCGAACTACGCGGATCGCCACTTTGTTTGCCCGGAAGTTCTCTCTCTCTCTCTCTCTCTGTCTCTCTCTCTGTCTGTCTCTCTCTCTCTCTCTCTCTCCCTCCCTCCCTCTCTCTCTCTCTCTCTCTCTCTCTCTCTCTCTCTCTCTCTCTCTCTCTCCCTCCCTTCCTCCCTCCCTCCCTCCCTCCCCTTCTCTTTCTCTCACTGCCCACAGACAAAATTGCACGCTTTCAACACAAGAGCGCTGGAACATTTGTTCTCAGTGAACGCTAGGCCTTTACTGGTTAGCCTATCACAGTGAACACACACCGGGTGAGTATAGCCAAAAGGCTCGCCTGTGCTATTTAGAGGTGGCCAGGGTCTTTAATAATTCTTTTATTATCAGGTGGTCAATATGGAGGACAAATGGAACAATTTGGTAGTGTTTGCTGTCACCAGCTACCTTGTCACAAAATACATTCTTACAAGAGGGATGCTATGGGAGAATATATTTTTGGCAGGTATAGTATTATTTTAATTACACCTACTATTTGAAGTATGCCATTATTATTAACGTTTTAGGTAAATGATAATGCTTTATATGCATGTTTCCAATTTAATATAAAATACTTGCGGGTATTGAGAATGACAATTTCTGTCTCTTTTTTGTTATTTTTATATGAGTACCTTGGACTTAACTAAACTTAATATAATACATTTGAATTAGTTTTAGGTCTTTGTATGGTTTAAGTCCACTGCCATGGGCTTTATTTTAATTTTTTTTTGTCATTACCTATTTTGTACACCTAATATTTCGTTATACTGAATAAATGAGCACAACTTGTACTAACCAAGTGTATGATGGTCAGATGTTTTTTTGGTATAAAAACTGTGATGCCGTACCTTTGATCTTAGATGAAATGTGAAGGTTGTTCTATTGACTATTATAAGCATTAATTAACACATTATTACTCTGAGGGATAACAGTCACATAGCTTGCTAAGTGTGCTTAAAACTCTATACTTTCAAATTTGTCCTAGACTTCCATCTATTGTTGAGAAGAAAAGTGGTCATCTTAGACAGGCTGTCCTGTGAACAGTGGGAAGTGGTTGTTTGTACAGGTAATTGTTTTAGATAGGCGATTATTAGAGTACGTTTGACTGTATATCATGTATATTGTGTTTTAGATTCTCTTTTTGGCAGCTGTTTTCTTGACTGAGTGCTTCCTGCTGCTTATCTTGACAAGGCAGAATGATCTTGCTGTGAGACAAGTTAAAAACTACAGGTAGAGTACTCACACACTTTCTCTCCAGATGGATTACTGGTTTATCGAGTTTCCTGAGCTGTAATCTTTCTTTGAAGAATTAAATCGAACCTGTCTGAAGCAACTTCCCATTTTCAATTGGAAAAAATAGTCATCTCAGAGTGGTAGCCCTTTTGGACTGCCATTATATTATAGAAAAAGTACAAGGTGGGAAGTGGTCATTTGTACAAGTGATTGTTTTGGACAGATAGTCGTGGGTGCAGGTTCAACTGTACTTTTCTCTTTATAAAATTGCCAGTAATTAAAAGCTTTGTCTCAAAAGGATAACAGTGTAAGTGGTTCTTTAATCTTTGCCTAGCACTGACTCTGTTGGTACAATGTGTTCCAGCCAGCCTCCAAAAGCTTGAAGTGTGTCCTTCAACTTGGTACCATATAGAAAGTGAAGGTCTTTTTAGTCTTTAGGACGAGAGCCAGCACAGACAAATCAGCTGTTGATGCAGTTTGAAATGGAGTGGCAAGAATGTACATCCAGTTTCCGATGGGAGAGGAAGTAAAAGAAAACCTTGCAGCAGGCCTTCATGCTACAAATTACAAAACTGAAATAGTTGTCTTAAAACCGTAGCTACTTGATTCGGAACCCACCCACATTCCTCTTGCAAAGTGGTCCTCCTCACACACGCCGTTTTTGTACTTAAGTCCTTCAATCAAACAGGGACTGTAAGCTAAATGACCTGCGAACAACTATTGCCAAACCTGCACTGTTGTGCTGCAGTACATATCATTTCTGCCCCCTCCCCCTCATCTCCTTTGCCCCCCTCCTCTGGGCTCTTAACTCTTTCTGCAGCTTTTCTACTGCTACTCCTTGACTTCTTCTTACTGCTGTCTTTCAGCCACATCCCTGATCTTATGGTAGGTAAAATCTACACCTAGACTTCTCGGATAAGGGCGAAAAATCTCAGAGGTCTCGTGTGCAATTTGCGCACGTTAAAGATGTCTTGGTGGTCCAAAATCGATTAGAGTAAGCTTCGGCTGCCTCCCGGGCTAAATTAAAAATTTCCTACCAACTGAAAATGTTTAATGTGTCCAGCACGCTCATATGACCTTATGCAGTTGCCAGCATCGTAAAACTTACAAAACAAAAAAAATGTCATCTCACTTCAACTTGTGTGGGAATGAAACAGCAGATTCCTTAGTAACAGAAAGATCCTGATCAGAGCAGCCTGAAAAAAGGAATCAGAGGCCATAACTATCCTACTTTCCCGATCCAGCAGCCTTCTGAGTTCTAGCCCTTTGGCCTGATAAGTATCATCAAAATGGGGCTATATGTAAAGTGAAAGGCACAACACCCATGTTTCAATCAGGCTGACTCCCACAACCTCCTCACCCATGAAGTGCAAGTTGTTCTATTCAGACTCATAACAGGTCATAACTGCCTGAAACACCATCTCTACACAAGTTCAAGATCAGCTGCTCAGAGTAGTGTCCATGTGGGAATGGCAGCCAAACATGAAATCACAAACTACAAGCCTATTCACTGCAGGATGCACTTTGTAGGAAGTATTTGCTCAGCCCTAGGCAAGGAACCTCAAAACTCTATAGCAGCCTTCACACAAGAGACTGGGATGTCTATTTAGAAATGAATGAGAAGAAGAAGACTAACTTTTATGATATTCTTGTTTACCTTTTACCTTTCTTTAGCTTTTGGATTCAGCAAAATGAAGCATTCCTTTTGGAGAAGTGAACATGTTTTTATTTTATGACACCCTAATTATGTAATAAAAGATCCATCATTTAACAACAGAATGTGTTTCAGAAGAGCTTAATTTTGTTTTTACATAGCCAGGGTTCAGATAGAGAACATCCACTGTATTTCTCTTCACATGGGGTTATCAGAAATGGACTCTAGATTTAGAGATCCCACCTCTAAGATAACCCCATAATATTTAAAGGGGTGTCATACTATACTAATGGCATACACTTTAGGATACAATTTGGTTCTATCTCCAAGGCTCCTCAGTTTTTGTTTTCTAGGTCTCAGTTGAATGTATTTCATGGGGGAAAAAATTCTCAAGGCAACAAAATGTACCCTCCTCTGATGGTATACCTTGACACCATCTTAGGATTAGATTCCTTCCCCTAATGAAAAATGTTAAATAATGATGAAAGAGATCCGTCTTCATCTAATGATTTAATTTTTTGTTGTTCTCGTTTGATTCAATCAACAGACCAAGATGTTCATCCGGTGTTATATTTGTTGTTTTGGTGCCTCTTGCCCTTCTGGGAACGTCCGGAGCCCTGGGAATATCTAATTCAAGTCAAGGTAACTTCTTAAGTGCAAATATGGGCCATAAACATAAAAGCTATGACATTTTTTAGAAATTAGTGTATTTAATTAGGAGTGCAGTCAAAGGGGCCAAGTTCAAAGCAGGATTAGTTCCTTATGTATATAATGTTACAAATTTCAATGAAACAGTTTTTTTTTTTGGGGGGGGGAGGGGGAAAGCAGTGGGCACTTGATCCTCTCACAGTCTCCGTGTATTTGCTTCAAACACCACTGTCAGCTTGTAAGTGCATCGGCTTTTGATAGACTCAGCCAGAAGACGTGATGTGATGCCTTAGCTGATAAGGAGTGTAGGTGTAGCGAAGAAAAGAGTTGGGGGGGGGAGGGGACCCTATAGGCAAGGAAAGAAATCTAAGTTTTGTTTGCATACTTAGACAAAACTGAGCTCTGCTGGTTAATCGCTAAGTGGTTTTCAATTGATTCTGTCATTTGTTCCTTTTATGAAGTCAAAGCGTCAGACTTATGTCGTCGTAGATTGAGTTGGTCCTCCATTAGTAAATTTTCCCTGCCACTCACACTACATTGCGACTTGTTCTGTTTCATAGTTTCAATGTGCTATCAAGTCAAAGTGACAAATGCAGTGTTGTAAAAGATTTCTTGGAAGCCTGAAGCCACTGGTTGCACCACAAACATCAAACAAGTTTCACAAAGATGAGCACTCACGTGTACATGAAAAAAACCCAACAACCCGAAGACCCCCAAGAATTGGGTAAAATGTAATGTTAGGTGAACAGGACATTGTTTGGATTTCCTGTACTCTTCAATAGTCTTTATAGAATATACCTAGTTTTATTCTGAGACTGGGATCCTTCTTTTCATATTGACACTGACAATTGGAGATCAGGCATGTTTTAAGGCTTCATATTTTGTGAAAGATGGGGGTTATCATTTTTTTTTTAAAGATTAATTGGTTATGTCCTGTAACATTTTGTCATTCATCCTTTCTTTCTTGACAATTTCAGTTTCTTTCTATTCCACAGATCATGAGACTATGTTTGAAATGGTTTGGCTGAGCTTGTCCCTTTCAATTGTCCTTGTTACCAAGTACTTTTCGGAAGCCAGGGTTTTGTGTGGTCTTCTTCCTTGCTTCCTGATATTAGGATTTGCTTTACCATGGATCTTTTCAACACCTAGTGAGTTGATTTTACTATCAGTCTTGTTTAAAAACAATTAAGATTTTAGTCAAACAGTAGTTTTGTTCTGTCTCAGTCTGGCTTTAAACAAAAATTTAGTGTTGCCTTTTATTAACATTGTTCCTGCCGTATATAGAAAGCAAAGGACATAGTAATTCCCAGGAAGCTAAAGTGGAAAGTGTTCTTTGAAATGAAAGAGAACCTTTTTTTAACATGTATTAAGCTTTTAATGTACTATCTTGGGTGCTTTTACTAGTTTCATAGCCAACACTGACGTTGCTAAAATAGTCTTTTAAATATAACAGAAAGCAGAGCAACCTGTGTTGATCATTCCATCATTCACTCCCAAGCAGGTTTTCAATTTAATCCTCCTAGCCCCATAAATAGGTCGGCAGGTCATCAAAGCAGAACCAAAATGGTTTCCCAGAACTGAGTTATTTTAGTGTTTAGTGTTTTTTAGAGGTTGAGGGGGTGTAGCAAAGAAATTTTGATCTAAGCCATGTATTTCAATGAAATTTCATATACAAAGACCTAGGACGTCAGTATCTAAATTCAGAATGGAGTGTCCTTATTAATTCTAAGCCTACACAAAAGGCGGGCGTGTCAGGCTGGTAAAAGCAGGAAAACCGGTTAAAGCCGGTATAGCAACATGACGGGAAAGCCGGTTTAGGCTGGTATTACTCTAAAAGGGTTACGTTCTCTTTATTGTAAAGAAAAAGGATAACTATTATTTACCTATTTGTCACTCCTCAACCTCTCCTTCCCAACTTACATCTATGTCAATTTCCTTTCTATTCACAGGGCAAGCTGTTCTGATGGGCATTTTTAATGTAATAGTATGGAGAGGTATGGATTTGATACCATCTGCCTTACCAAAGTCTTTCACTTTTGGAGAACTTGCTGTCGTGTTACAACTCATTGTCAGTTGGGCCTGCAGACTGGTCAGTGGTGTGTCTGAGGTAAATCAATGTGTCATGACATGGTAGAATCAGGCTCTCGTCAATTTTTGGGCATGTAGAGTAATTAGTAGTATCATCTTAAAGCTTGTTCATTTGTCTTGCTTTGGATGAAAAAAATATCCATTTATTTTTGTTACACTCTGGATATTTGTGAATGAAGGAGGTGGGGGTCACCTGGTTTCAGAGGTAAAATTAGTGGGAAAATGGCCGCCAAAGATGAGTTATTTCCTTAGCTTGGGAGTCTGTGGAAACTGAAAATTTACATTTTTTGTGCCTTTAATCAACGTTTTTGAGTAAAATCCACACAGAAATGTGTTCTTTAATGTGCATAAAAGGTGTTGAGCCAAAAAACCAAAATTCGATAAAAATTCACAAACCTGCGGAAAAATGCCAGTTTCTTCACTTTTATTATTTTGACGAGCGCCTGATTTTACCACGTTGCCTCACAAATGTTGTTAACTCCATCTTTGCTATTTTGCAAAAAAAGGTTTATGTTTAGAAGCATTCAACTATTGATCTCAGTAAAGTGGACTCTTCAAGCACTTATGCTGAAAGTGTATGACTTCTCTCATTTTTCAATACACTTGCACATGGGTTAAAATATTTTAGATTTAATACTTGTTGTGATAAATGTATTCTAAGAATACTGAGCTCTGATATGTAACTGTCGATGGTGGGGAAAAGCACTTTTTCTTCTTCTGCTCCCCTGCTAGATCTCAGGAATAGTTGACTACTGGTTTTTCAACCTGCAGTGCAACTGATTTTTACGTGTGTGACTGTTTTTCCTATTTCATGGGGCCCCTTGCCTTCAGGCAACCCCATTCCACTTTTGAAGGTACTCTATATGTTTTTGTACTGCTAGAGAATTGATAGTTTTGTTAGGAATTCATTTTGAATTTTGCCCTGGTTTGGGCCAAATCAATGATAGTACATAACAAGATGGGCCACTTCTCTCTTTGAGCCAATTAAAAAAGTGTCCTCCAAATTTGGTGGCGCCCTCTTCACAAAAGCGCACTCTTTGCGAACAGAGTTACCCTACTTGAGTTTTAAAAAATCAAAGTGAAACTAGCAAGTTTTGGGATAAATTTCGGAAGAACGCTTTTTTAAAATGGTTACGCTGACAAAAAACCTCTTCCGGAGGAAAGGGTGATGGTTTTCTTTGTTTAATTTGACTTTAGAATGAAAGGCGAGAGGTCATTAAAATATATAAAAAACTAAAACTCCGCACTGAACGTACCCGAACTGCTGATGAACAGCAGTCGATCTGCGCACGCAAGGAGGTGCTATTCCTATTCTTCTTCTGGAAAAACGAAAGAGAGCTTCAAAACAGACTGCAGCGCCATCTGAAGCAAAGAGCATACTTCCTGCGGACACTTTTTTGGCTGAGTGGCCCATCTTGTTATGTATTATCATTGGCCAAATACTACTCCTATTGATTTTAAGACCATCAAATGATCTTTATAGTGCAAAACTTGCACACAGGTCCTCCAAGATATTTTGCTCTTATCCAAGTAGGCTAGGTGTTCGATCTTACCTACCCTAAGATCAGGGTTGTGGCTGAAATGCTGCAGAAAGAAGGAACCAGGAGTAGCAGTAGAAGGAGTCTGGAGCAAAGGAGAGAAGAGCCCAGAGGAGGCCAAGGGTAGGGGTGGAGGGGGGGAAATAAAGTGGAGATGAAAGCAGATGGGGGAATAGACTAGATAACAGGAAAGGACGTAAAAGGAGGAAATTTTAGGGAATGACATTTTTTTCATAGCTGTCAGGTTTCGAACCTGTGACCTTTTGAATGAGAGGTGAACACCATATCTCTAGACCTCCTGAGTATCTGAAAAAGCACTTTAAGGTAAGATTCATTTGCTCATGCATGCGATGCAAAATAAGATTATACAAAATGCAGTGTTTTGTATGATTCAAGTTTGAGCTGCTCTGTGCAAACATAATTTTTGGTTGTTTTGGAGACATATCAATATTATCAAGTTATTTTTATGATTAGTCAAGTGGTTTTATGCAGTTTGAGGTAAAATGCTTACTTGGCTGAATGTAAATACCTTTATATGTTATTTTGATTGCAGGTTTACGAAATTGATGAAGATGACCTAAAACTGATGTGGTTTATCAATGTAAGTTAAAGAGGGTATGTTTACCATCTGTTGAAAATGTGTGGGTGCACCAATAGCTGCATTGGTATAGTTCTGGAGAAGGGTGTGGAGGACCTAGGTTCAAATCCCCCACATGGCATCTTTGGATTTAGGTTGTTTGTTGAGTTTTCAAGTCTCTCCTATGATATTTGTTTCAAGTCTATCAGGATGTAAGATTCAGAGGTCATGCCTCTACAATAATATTGCAGTATGGGTGTTGACCAATACCATACCTTCATAGATAGAATATGTGCCTGGTGTAGAAATCAGGTAATTTACCATTTTGTTTCTTTGGCAAAATTATGTTCAACCTTTACTTTACTTTCTAAGTTTGCCTCATGTTTCATTCACAGTCATATTTAATCTATTCACCCTTGAAGTATCATGAAAAAGTTTTCAACTTTATTGAGGTATAATGCTAACTAGAATGCAAATACCATTATATGTTATTTTGATTACAGGTTTACAAAATTATGCTGACAGTTTTATAATTTACTATGCAAAAGTGTCTCAGAATAGCAACAGACAGCCCGTTACGTATAACTGTTTTATAACTGTTTGATAATGATGACACATTGAAAATTTTCAATAGTATATTTCATTTCTTACTGACAGGTTTATAATCTTTTGCAGTTTTTTTTTCTTTTTTTTTTCACAATTGTGTTATTTAATAATGTCTTTGCACCATGATGGATTGATTGGTTCCTTGATTTACTTTGCTTCTCACTTTCCAGACTGTGCTGATTTCTGTGTCAACAGCCACGCTTATTGTGTGCCTGTCAGGATCCTATTCATCACTAGTTGCGACTTCTGCAGTCTATGTGTGCCATGCGGGGATATCTTTAGTTTTCCTTCACAGTCAGATCAGGGAACAGCCACTCTTGTGGCTCATTGGGTACATCTTCAAGTCTTGTCCACGGGTTAGTTCCTTGTTTGTTTGTTTTTTTAACCCTTTTTTTTACCCTCTCACTAATAAAAAAAGATTTTAATGAAGGAAGAAGAATTAACAATTGCGTTGTTCTTTGAAGAGAGATTAATTTCATTATATTCATGGAACCACTAAAAAACATAATAATGTCATAATTGACATCATGAAATTTAAGGACTCTATTTTTCTAAATAAAAGAGAGGACTTTCCATGTACTATGGTTTTTTGTTCACTCACCCAGTCCTTGAATGAATAAGCTCGGTCAGTGTCATGTGTAGCGTAGCCAGCATTGGGTCAACAATATATTGCATTTCCAAGAGCATTTCTCTCATTAGCAGTTTGCTTTCAGCATCAAGAATTTTTTTTATTGCAACAGATGGTTCTCTCTTCAAGTTTTACTTTGTTTGTAAGACCCTACTGAATATCTGGTGGTTAGATGGTTGTACAATTTCACCTTGACTGACTGGGTTTTTGTCAATCAGTGCAGTTTGTTGAAATAATTACAGGTATATTTTTTGCGCTCCTCCATGCTATCATGATCTCCAAGTGTCTTTGTAAATCAATTTTGATAAATGATTACTTCATTATTCTGAGAAAAAAATGATGATAAAACTCTACAATTGATTTCTGTTAGGATATGATATTTGAGATTTCATAAGGTAGATTGAATTTCATTCCTAGAGATGTGTTTTTAATGTATAGAAATGGTATATTGAGACCATTATTCTCTTACCTTGTGATGAATGTCTTTCTTTGGTCTTGTGGTAGATAGGTCTTCACCCTATCCGTACGCCCTGAGGTCATTTTGTACCCCCGTGGTTGTATTCTTCACATTTTAGAATACTTTTAGTACGAAGATCTCTTTGAAACTTTCAGTATTTCTCAAAAAATAATTTTTACAGACTGGTATGCAAAGCGTACGGATCGGATTAACGAGTAAATTTCCTCTTTTGAATGTAGTGGCACAGGGTTTCCCATGTTGTATGGATACGATAATAAAACACGATGTACGGATAGGATTAAGTCTGTTCTGCCATTCAAAAATTTTTTGTTTGCCACTTTTGCTCTTTGGAAGTGACTATTTCTTCACAAGTGTTGGCATCTTTATTTCAAACTCAAAGTGTTGATGTTATTGTGTCAACTAATGCAGCTTTTCCTAAGATCTCAAGCGTTTGCCCCTGTGTGAAATTTCTGTTCTTCATCCTAATCTATGTTTTTCTTTTTTCTTTTTTTTTTTTTGTGTTGTTGTTCCAGGTCATGCTGTTGGTCATATTCATCTTAATGCTTGCATTTGCTTTGATCTGGACTACAGTTCAGGGATTACAAAGTCAAGTCCAGCTTCGACAGTCCAAGCCATGTGATAGTGACACTCCACAAATGAACTCAAAGACAGATAAAAGTACTCGCAGAAATGGGAATGACTTGCTCAGGGAGGTTGATGAACCGAGCCAGGAAAGCTCTAGAACTATCAAGGGACTTGATTCAAATATGGAAGCTCGAAGGAATAACTTAATTGAGACGAGAAAAATATTTCATTTATTCATCTTGTTGGTTTATGTTCCTGGACTGTTGCTGGATCCAACTTTCCTGCTCTTGTCGTCTGGCTGTGTCTTTGGGGTGTTCATCATTCTGGAGGTATGTAAATCAACCTGTCTGAAGATCATGTAATCATAATAATATAAGAAGAATAGTCAGTGATGATGATAATAATAATAATGATAATAGTAATGATGATAATGATAATAATAATAATTTTAAGAATTATGATTATAATAATAACAATAACAACAATAATGCTAATAATAATAATGATGGTGATGATGATGATGATGATGATAATAATAGTAATAATAATAATAATTTAATAAATGTAATAAAGTATAAAGCCAATTGTTAAAAGTTCATCCATCAATGTGTGACAATAACCAATACATCTATAAAGGAGAATACTTTTTAAAGAGAAATAGAAGGAATTAGGATTAAGATCGCCTGAGACTTTTGCAATGGCCAATGAGACAAATTCTGTCAGAGAAGAGTTTGCCACATTTCGAGCATTTAAAAGCTTCGTTTCCACTTATAGATGTGCATGGCTTGCGGGCTTCTCTCTAGGCTTCAGCATTAGTAATTTGTGAAACTTCATGATATGATTTGCTGCTCTCTGTGATTGCTGCTCTTCAACAGGGTATGCCAGGAGCTAGGTTCTCTCATGTAAAACGATTAATGTTGAAGTCCTTCGAGACATTTTCAGGGTGTCTTTATGACCCGTTTTTGATGTGCTAATTAACATCAGGACAGTTCAGAATAGAATACTGCTTTTGAGATTCTGAAATCAGACATTTTTTCAACATAACCTTTTGAGAACTGTTGTGTCTGGTATTTTTTCCTGACATTTGATGCAAAGAATTGTCCAGAGACATTTCATGAGCATATGATTGAGCTTCTGAATTCATTCACTTTAGTTATCAAGAAATTATTTTGTTGCTGTTGTTCATCTTGAAGTCCTTTCTTCGGAAGGCCAAAGGAGATGGAAAAAATTGAACCGTTTCTTCCAGTTACGCGCATCAGCTAATGTGCGGTTATTATTCATACTCAGGGGTTCTACTGAACTCAAATTGTCGAATTTTTCACACAATTTCATTATCCCGATTCTTTGATTTTGATGGAGCTGAGTCTCGTAGGTCAGGTTAACTTTTTTGACCTTCTCACCTCTCACACATACAATACACACACAAACACACACACAGACACACACACACTTGCATATACACACACTCACACACAAACACACACACATGCATACCAACGTACTCTCTCCCATGCACAGACACAAACACACACTCGCATGCACACACACACACACACACACACACACACACACACACACACACACACACACACACACACACACACGCGCGCGCGCGCGCGCGCGCGCACATACATACACACATACTCATTGACGTACGCACATGCACCAGTACACACACACACACACACACACACCCACACATGCACGCAAATACACACACATGCACACTCACACACACACACACATGCACACTCGCACATGCACACACACATGCACACTCGCACATGCACACACACACATATACTCAAATACACACGCACGCACACACACACACAAACGCATACATACATACTCTCTCACACACACACAGACACTAACACACACTCACATGCATACTCATACACATACACACATGCACCAGCACACACACATGACACACAAACACACACACATACAAACACACTCACATGCATACGCACTCACATACAAACGCATGCTCACAAAATCTCCACCCTGAATGCCTAGGCTTCGAGGGCTTTACAAGTTCCACTGATTGGGAAACTGCTGGATGACGTTCAGAGGAGTTTTGTGGATGAGCGGGACCAAGGTGTTGTGTTCTTGACTCACATCTACCTTCTGGCTGGGTTGTCTCTTCCTTTGTGGATATCTCCAAATGTTTTGACAGGTAAGCTCTTTGTTCTCAGAGAATCTGGCAACAGTTTCGTATATCCCACCTTATGTTTTGATTAACTGAATTGGTACTTTTTGTTTTGATGAAAAGTGGTCCTCTCAACCCTCCCCCAAAAAATCAAGGCAACAAAAAACAAACAAGCTCCTCTGAAAAAAATAACAATGGAAAAAAAATCATACGAAATCCTATCTCCCCCAGGAAACAAATTAAAAATAGACAGACCAGACCAGACAAATAAGAAATCCAACTCAAAACACTTCACAACACGTCCTATAAATAATTTTCAGCTTGATTAACCAGTCTTAATAATAGCTACAGCTACAACGTTGGATTCTAAACAGCTAAAATAAGTATGGAAACTTTGCTCTTTAGTTTTTTCACAGTTGCTTTTAAATTTGCAAAATTGAGTTTAGCAGTTTAGATTCCTGTAGCAATGTTGTACACCCTATATAATTTTTTAACTTTAGTCTAGAAAAGAAAATGAACTCTGCTTTTGTTTGTAGACAATTCGAGAATACAATGCAGAAAAAGAATCTTATCATAATTTCTCAGATGAAACAAAGATTTAAAGTTCCTCTGAAGAGTCTTCAAAATTCCAGTTTCACGCCATTTCAATATTTCTTGAAAGTCAAAGAAACCTGCGTTCTTGTGCCTGTTGGGCAATTTTAAATATTTTTCTTTTTTTTGTTCAACGCTTTTTATTTCCATTTAAAACACATTTCTTGTGGATTTTACTGAAAAATGTTGAAAGGCACGATAAAAAAAATGTAAATTTGCAATTTTCAAAGATCCTCAAGTTTTTGAAGTCACCAAACTTTGGCACCATTTTCTCTCTAATTTTACCTCTGACAGGAGGCAACCCTACCTCCTTCAACCGCACGTATCTTGACTTCTATTCTAGATGAATGGATATTTTTTCTATCAGAAGCAAGATAACTGAATAAGCTTTAACTTTAAGATCATACCAACAGCTCCCTATGCCCCAGAATTGATGAGTGACTGATTCCACCCCGTTGTGACACAAATGTTTTTACACCCTTATCAACATAATTTGAATCACTGGTAGCATATAGGGGTGTGTATAAATATCATTTATTGTTTTAATTTTTCCTGGAAGTCAGTGTATGCAATGTTGTGTCCACAGCTGATCTAGCCCCTCTGGAGTTGTACAGCGGTGTCCTGGCTCTAGGTATCGGCGATACTATAGCTTGTATTGCAGGAAGAGCTTTTGGAAGGATACGCTGGCCTGGTATGTGATTTACTTAGATCATTTGTATTTCAGGCTTGTTTTCTCTCTTTCATTTTTCTTTGAGAGAGGTCAGTATCTCCTTACAATTGATTCTGAGTTGGCAATTAGCAGCAATTGCAGATTTTTTTTTTGGTGGTCTGTTTACCTTGCATAGCATATTGGGCACATTATGTGCTTATTTGCACAGTTTTTGAAAAGGGCAAAAGTCACTGATAGTTAAGGGGGTGGGGGTAATGCATTTTCCCATTGCACAGGGTAAGAGGGCCCGTTGGACTGTTTGGCAGGATTCTTACAGAGGGATGTGAAGATTTGTCCTTGGGTGTACATGCATGATATTTACTTGAATGTATGGTCTCCATTTTCTTTCCAGTGTTCATTCTCCTTCTTTACTTCTAACTGTGGTCCACCTCATCATGTCTCTCCTCCCTCCCCCCCCCCCCCCAATCCTAATTTTTTTAAAATGAAAGAGCAAAAAGGACAAATAGATTATATACATATATATATATTATATATATATATATATATATATATATATATATATATATATATAATATATATATATATATATATATATATATATTTATATATATATATTTGTTTAAAGTTTTGAACTTACAAAATAATGTGGTTTTACTTTCTTCTGCATGACTGGTACTGTCAACAACTTTTTTTTTCTTTTTGATGATCACACAGGAACAAAGAAGACAATGGAAGGCACAGCATCTTCAGTATTGGCTCAGCTTGCTTTTGTTGCTGTAACTTCTTCATCTGGTGATTTCATTTTTTTTTCAAACCCTTACTTTACACAATATTCATGTATTTTTGTTGTCTAGCATGCAATGCTTTTCTTCATGGTGTCAGTTTTGCCCATGGTTTCTGTGTATGTTTTGTTTGCCTTGAACACTCAGTATCTGTGAAAACAGTAACTTGCAGGTCTATCTGTTATTTTCATACTGGTAGTTTGCCTTTGTAATGTAATTATTCCGTTGTGTCTTGAAAGGCATCTTGAATATACTTCCAATATTAATGTTTTCTACTTTTTATGGATATGGCCTACCAGTTGTAGGAATACATCTCTTCTTTCAGTTGTAACTAACTTATTTACTGAAATACCCCCCAAAAAATTATGATAACTTTTATCTTTTTAGATGCATTAGCATCTGTGTAAGAAGGAGCCCTTTTGTGCATCTTCTGTATTTTTAGTGCCCGTGATGAAGACTAACAAGGGAGAAAAAACATTCTCATCTCAGGGTAAATAACAGTTGTTAACTTTGTTATTAGTTTTTTGTGTGTGTTTAATCGTCCTGTTTGTGTTTGAATTTCAGGGTTGCTGACTGTGGAGAGCTACACATCAGTAACAGTAGGGATTGTGCTCAGTGGCCTGGTGGAAGCATTCACAGACCAGATTGACAATTTGATACTGCCTCTAGTTCTGTACCCTTTCCTGTGCTCATAACATTTGCTTTCTGAATTTTTGAAGTCCAGTAAAGCTTGTGATAATTCATCTCATATTGGGGTGAAATTTTTCTACTGTATGAAGAGAAATGCTTTTGAAAACTTCAATTTATCATGGATACCCCTGAAACTGCTTTTTAGTTTGTGTTCTTTATTTCTTTATTGCCTTATTGGTAAACCTATTGTAGTCATCATGTTTACATTGATATCAGAACCAGGAAAGCTTGACTTTCTTTTTTGATGTATATTGTGTTAAAAACATTTTTTTGTTTGTTTAACATTGTTCTTTTGGCTACAGTACTTTATTAGAAATGTTCTTTACATTTAAGTGGGTTACCTAAATCTGGTAGGAATTCGGTAAGAATGTTACATGTCTTAATATCATAGACGTCATACTGTTCTCTCCATGACCAATGTAATCCCTGTACAGAGGTTTGTTGGTGTTGTGTGCCTTCAAGTTGGGGGTTTAACGGTCTCCCGGCGAGTAGGGATTTCAGCGAAAATCCCGGTTTTTCTTCTTTCTCAACTCATAACTTTATTAGTTCTTAGCCTAGCATCATAAAACCGACATGAAATGAGAGGTCTATATGTGCTTTTTGTTTCCGTGTTAGTTTAAATGGGGAGAGAAATGCGTAACATTATAGATTTTTTAGTTAAAACTACAAGGTTCGTTACGCGTTCTGCAACAACAAAAGGCACGCAAATTTTGACAAATTTAGAGCGCAGCACATTTCGGACGGTTTATTGGAGCGGAATTTTCCATCGCTAATCGTTCTCGGTGGATGTAGAAATCACGTGATTCTGTAGTAAAATTGGACGCTGAAGAGTTTACAACCCACCCGGAGTTTGTAGGACGCTTGTGTGAAAAGTTATGGCAAAATATATATTTTATTATCAAAATTTAAAAAAAATTAACAATGGAAAACGCTCCCGGGGCAAGTTATATTGATAGATATATCATCAATTAGCTCTCTAGAAATGTCATTTTTGTTAAAAATGATTAAAGTTTGGTAGAAGAAAATCAAAACTTTACTACACTACCCTAGTTCACTTCGTGTGGTAAAAAAATTTTTCAAAGGATATTGAAAAATGTGGTAGGCTTTGGTCCTCCTCCAATGTGATGAAAAGAGTGAATTCTTATCAATCCAAGGAGGAAAAGGTTGATTGAAGAAAGCGCAGGTCAAGTACTAGAAAATCTTGATCGATTGGGAGGGCTCCCTGTCAAAATGCGTTTACCCAGACTCTGTGTGCATTAAGCAGTAGTCATTGGGTGCAGATTAAAAAGAAATTGAAAAATCTTGATGATAAGTTCACTTGGCAGCAAAGCAAGGTGAAATAATTAGTTTTGAACTCCTCAGAAGAAGGATATTATTATTTCTCTTGCCAAGTTCAGCAGCTCAGAAGCCCATGTTACTTTGAACTTCAGTTGTTAAAGGAAAAAAAATGGAATTTTTTTGTTGACTGAGAATATTGCTGGTCAGATAAATGGTAATATGGCATGGTATCATAGGGAGTTTACTTATTATGTACTTTGCCTCCCCTTTGCAGCCTCTGTTACCTTTTATTTTATACTTATGGTGTCGAGGGGAGAAGCAAACATCTTTCTCTTGATTGTTATGCATGGTTGTATATATTGGTTTTGTTTAATATTTCTCCTACTTCTCTAGCAGTTGAAAACATCTCTGTGTTGTTGATTTATTAATGTTATTATTCTGCCTTTCCTGCCCTGCTTCTTCGTGTCTTTAAAATTTTTTTATTTAAATGTAGGTGATTTTACACCCGCTTCCTGTCTGTTTGGGCCAACCTGGGCTGAGAGGGATACAACTTCACAGTAGAAAGACAGATATACAAGATAACAATGTTCTCCCCTCTTGGGAATCAACACTAGGTCTCCTGCTTATGAAAGCGAAGCTCTTCACCGCTACACTAGAGACGCTGGTTCTATTCCTCTGTATCCATCTGATCTTTGGTTGTAATGTATGCTCTTACATTGGAAGCATCACTTTTTGCTAATCTGAAGAATGTATACTTTTGCTCAAGACTGTTGGCATTCTTATGGAATTAGATTCAAAATTACTAAAGTCAGGCACGAATAATTTAAATACATTGGGGATGAAAAATGTCCTCGACACATCCATAATTCAGGTTAAGGGCTAAAGGTGATGAAAAATGGAGAGATATCAGTCAGGGAATAGCAATTTGTACGAGCTACTCATGATTTTCAGTTTCTGTGTTTGTGTAGTCCATGCCCAACTACATTCTTTTTTTTTACGAGGGGGGGAAATATTTAAAAAAAAAAAAAATGGCGCTTTTTTACAGTTCGTTAGATGCGCATTGTCGTGCTGAGAAAATATATATTTTTGTACACTTTTGACTTAAAACATTAATGTTATGTCACTTTTAAGTCAAAATCTGTTGCGGGTTTTGTCAATGGCGGCCATATTTGGTCACATGACTTTACATATTATATTACGTAACACATTGTTTATCATGCAGGCCATTACATAACCTTTCTGGAAATGTACGATTGTCATATGTTTTGCAGGCAACGTTTTCTTTGAATTAAGGAAAACGGTTGCTAAGTTGTCTTTCTCATGCCTCATTTTGGCACATCCTCTTGTCTATAAATAATTAATTTCCACGAAAAATGCTCTAATTCACAACAAAAAACTTGCATAACTTTTGAACCGTTTATCCAATCTTCATGCTGTTTTTTAAAATATTTTGGTCTAATTACAGTAGTCTCCGCCTAAACGCACGGTGCTTGGGAGGGCTCCTTAGCGTATGTTTATACGGAGCCTGCGTTTACATGAACCTTAGCAAAGGGACGCAGTCATCTCATTGCCTTGATATTCTAGTGACCTCCCTTTGGGGTGGGGGTCACTTTGGGCCGATAATGTGACGACATGTGACTGTTTTGTAAAAGATTCCCGGACTGTGGTTAAGACTTTAAAGGCGTTGAAT
>NW_004797400.1:202083-237894 GCF_000002075.1 Aplysia californica
GGAGAGCGTGAGCCCTCTGTGCAGTGATATTTTTTTCAAGTCTTCTACCTTTTTACAAGAGGGGTTTCATTACGGAGAGACCGTGGGAACTGGCTGGTTGATTGCTGAGCCCTAAAGACATTTGATTGGCTGTTAGGTTACTATAGTTGAAAGCGGGGACAACAGTGATTGGATAAACGAACAAGCCGCCTAGTTGATCACTCTGTGTTCATTGCTGTCGATCAGAACAGTTTCAACTGCTTATTTCGTTATTTTCATTTGCCTTGGGATAGACTTGGGTGGTGGGGAGGGGGGCTTAAGTCCGTGAGCCCTTCACTACCCACCGCCACTGATAGAGAGGAAGGTAGGGAGAGAGCAAGAGAGGGGGGTGAGAGAGAGCAAGAAATGGGAAGAGAGAGAGAGAGAGGGAGAGAGAGAGTCGTAGATAGATACAGTAGTCTCCGCCTAAACGCACGGTGCTTGGGGGGCTCCTTAGCGTGTGTCTATACGGAGCGTGCGTTTACATGAACCCTAGCAAAGGGAGGAAGGGACGCAGTCATCTATCTCATTGCCTTGATATTCTAGTGACCTCCCTTTGGGGTGGGGGCCCCTTTGGGCCGATAATGTGACGACATGTGACTGTTTTGTAAAAGATTCCCGGACTGTGGTTAAGACTTTAAAGGCGTTGAATGGGTGTGTGTGGAAGAAAGACAGACTCGATGTAATGAATGCACCTTAAATTGTTGGGAACCAATAGCCTAAAAAGAAATTGTTGGTGATAGTGATTGTCATAGAGACGACGGGCCAGCCACGTGGCTTTCCAAGTGACCGCCCCTGACCGTAAATTCTTGAACAAGCATTCACGCGTGTTGTGCATCATAGGCTTAGGTCTAACTAAACATTAGCCAACACGCAGTCACTCAAACACCAGTCAGAAACCTTCTCTCAAAGAGATGCATTTCCAGTGACCAATCAAATAACGTTTCAGTCCCCCAACCCCCCAACATTTCAGTGACCAGTCCTAGACCTATGTGTCTGTGGAAAGTTGGGTGTGAAAACGTTGTTCATCACTCTCTTTGTTCAGCGTGAGGGGCAGTCTCGCCAAATATCCGTTTTTCTCGGCTTGCCTTATGCAAGCTGTGCAGATCGTACAGTACTCGGTGAAAATTTCCCTTAGTCAAGCTTTACCTGTCAGCGTGTTTCGCAGATCGGAGCGTGCGTTTAGAGGGAGTGACCGTGCGTTTGTACGTCTAAATTATATAGTAAAAAACCTGTCAGATGACGAAAGCGTGCATTTGAGCGGAGCGTGCTTTTGTATGGTGTGCGTTTAGGCGGAGACTGCTGTAATGGTTTTAACATTTTTTCATGAAACCCCCTACTTCAAGCTTAACGTTCATACTTTACTTTGTACTATTTTGGGACAATGGGCGGTGCTAGAACCTGCCATTTGTCCCTGAAAGGAGGAATTTGTTTAGAATGGTGGATCACTGCATCAACAGTTATATAATATTCAAACATTTCTAGCTCTTTATACAAAAATACGGGCTTTAGGGCCTACACCAAGTTGTTTTATTTGTAGAAATTTTACTGTGGCTGTGAAAATAAGAGCTGTATTTGTTATGATATCCATTTTCTCTTTGCCATTTTGCGATGATTCTCAATTGTTATGATTACCAAAAGTATTTCCAGAAGTATTTTTGTGGTGTTGATGGTCTAGTTATATTGTTTGGCTCACAATCAAAAGGTCGTGGGCTCAAACCCAGTCAGGGACCCAAAGTTGTGTCCTTGAGAAAGGCATATACACAAATTTTCCTTACTTCTCTTCATCCAGGTGCAAGTTGGTACTTGGGTGTAGACAGCGAAAGGTCTTTTCAGTTTGTTAGAGTTTGAGTGCTTAATTGGCTGCTTCCACCGTGTACTTCCCAGGAAGACAAAAATGTTTCCGAGTGTTTGAGGCTGTGCTGGGGTAATAATACAGGTTGTAAAGTGCATAGAACTTGCTGTCGAGTGAGGATATATACGCTATACAAATGCCATTTGTGAGGCAACGTGGTAAAATCAGGCGCTCGTCAAAATAATAAAAGTGAAGAAACTGGCATTTTCCCGCAGGTTTGTGAATTTTTATTGAATTTTGGTTTTTTAGCTCAACACCTTTTATGCACATTAAAGTTTAATATAAAGAACACATTTCTGTGTGGATTTTACTCAAAAATGTTGATTAAAGGCACAAAAAATGTACATTTTTAGTTTCCACAGACTCCCTAGCTAAGGAAATAACTCATCTTTGGCGGCCATTTTCCCACTAATTTTACCTCTGAAACCAGGTGACCCCCACCTCCTTCATTCACAAATATCCAGAGTTGTAATAAAAATAAATGGATATTTTTTTCATCCAAAGCAAGACAAATGAACAAGCTTTACGATGATACTAATTACTCTACATGCCCAAAAATTGACGAGAGCCTGATTCTACCACGTCATGACACATTTATTATCTTTATTACTATTATTATTATTACTTTAAAAATACAGATTTATACCTCTTGTAACACAGTTTAGGACATTTCAAAAGATTTGGACCATATATTGTCACATTCCTGACAAAGGACATTTGGTGAAACGCGTAATAAGAAACGTGAAACTAGAAACATCAGGCAGTCACATAGGATCGGCATGTGGTGAAATACAAAACGAAAAACACCAATTCAGAAGTACTCTCTATAGTTCAGTTGACAAAATGGACTTGTCAGATGAAGACACACCGATGATCTTATTTTTACTGAGAAAGCGCAGAAAAAGAAGAACGCAGCTTATGGTCTCTAGAGCATTTCCTTTTGAGATATACAAAAGGAGAATACGCAAGCTGTGCATCAATTGAATCCCGGACTTGCTTCCTCTGATCTCTTTTTTTGTAGTCTCGATGTGTAGGGTCCCATATCATTTGCTTGGCTTAACTGACTTACAATTACTAGTTTTCTATCATCGTCCAGTTTGATAGACCTATGCTTACTTGCTGATACAGCGATCTATGGAAAGCTGGAATAGATAGCCCCAAATTTATAGTTGGGCGACTCTTGTGTTGACATGTAAACTGCAAAGTATCTTTTTATAAATCTTTTGAACTAAACTTTAAAACCGTTTTTTTAAGCGTGGACATTGTTAATTTTGATACGCTGATTCTGAATATCACAATATTTTTTTCTAAATAAAATTAATGTTGAAGGAAATTTTGTTACCCCAAATTTGTTCCCTTCCTTATGAAAACTTCGAAGGAAGTCGGTGGAGGTCGGCTGTCACCACCAGAGTGGCCTGCTTTAGTCATAGTCAGTGGCCACATGCCACTCTAAAAATGAACATGTACATTTATCATTTCACCTCAACGTGTGTTGAAATGCATTTCTCGTTACAAATTTCAAGCCGTGTCCTATGTGTAGGCTGCCATTAAAATCTTTGTTGTTGTTTTTTTGTCACATGCGTTTCAGATTTCAAATTTCTCGTTTCACCACATGTCCTATGTGAGGCCCGCCTGAGAGGATGAGGTTTGAAGAACAGAAGCTGAATGTTTTTTAAAAAAAGTGATAACACTCACATGCGGGTTCAAGTATCCTGTGTTGTTGTCAAATGTCAAATGGCTTATGTCAAAACTATGGTTATATTTTGTCAAAGCTTTGTTCTAAAAGTATTAAGTATCAAGATATAACAAACTCTGGTTTCACCATTTGTTAAAGTTTAATATGCATTTCTATTTGCCGTACATCCAGTATATTTCAATTTGATGCTCCATTGCTGAGACAGTGGGAAATATATGTTACAATGATATCACATGGATGAAAATAAAGTATAGATGATACGAAGTTGTAAAACTGAAATTGTATACATGTTCTTCCACTTTGCAAAACGAATATATTTTAATCTCTTGCCAAGTTGCTCCAACTTTTAAACTCTTTTTCAGAAACTGCTTTCATCTGTATTTGGTAAGTGTGCTGACAAGATGAGTTACTTCTCGGATTTTAGCCCTTTGGATAAAGATACATTAAAGTTATAGGTTGAGTTTTTACAATTTATCAGTAAGAAATAATAAAAGACTTTGTAAATTTGAAGAAAGTTGCATCAATTGAAAATCTACAAAGTTGACCTCAGTGTTGATTTTAGGAAAATATCTCCTTTTGAGGATTGTGAGAAGTCATTCATTTTGCCAGCATGCCTCATTTTATGCTACCAATACATTCCAGCAGGACTGGTGTTCTGTAGAAAATACGCCTCATTCGACAATCAGCTGGGTCCCCACCAAGTGACATTAGAACAAGAGGTATAGCTTGTTCTGTTTTTGGCTGTTTACTTCATAAATTCATACAGGCTATATTTGCTTTACAAATTCATACATTGTATTTTGTTCCCACGATGCAGTTCTACAGATCATGAGACCCCCATGGGATGCATACAGCATAGGTTCTGTACACAAGTTCTAGGGATATGTTGACGTTGTAACTATATTTTTGACCCAAAAAAGAAAGTTGTATGCTACAGGCGGCAGATATCAAAGTAAAACAAGATGTGTATCACAGTGAAATATAAGATTGCTGACATGAGGATGTTTGTGACTTCCAGGGGACACATTGGCCCATGGAGCAGTATTTGTTTACATTATCACAGAATTACAATCACACAACTTTAAATTTTCCTTTGAGTGTTTGAGCTTAATATAATATAGAAGGACAAGACGATCATACAATGTATACTTACTAATATTAATGAGGTATTATGGAAAAGGAAAAAAATATTAGACGACACCAACAGTGTTTAAGTCAGTGAAACATTGCTTAGCATGAAAGCAAAAATTTACATGTTGTGCATACCTGTGATAATAAACAGAAGTAAAGTTTATCACATGAGATTTAATCAAAAACACAAAAATTTGTGTATAGTTTTTAACTCGTTCCAAAACAAAATGCCAGTAAGTCGGCGAGCTGTCTCATAAAAAAGGAAAACTTAATAATGCTCACTTCAAAATTTGAAAGTTCGACTGTCAAGATTTTGCGAGCGATATTGTTGTATTGAATACAACATGGGGAAATATATATATATATATAATATAATGTGTGGAAATGTAACTATTTTATAAATACATCATATATAAAACAGTCAATACATATGTCAACATTTTGATTGAAACTGACATGTAAATTAATTAAATTTGTTAGTGTTGGCATCTCATTGAAAGTTTGACAAGTTATACATAGTAATCAATCTGACATTGTAAGCAGTCTTCTATAATATGTATGGAGGTTGAGAAACATTAATCTATCTATACCTCTTTCAGTTATATTGCATAGAATCTGGATGACAAGCAGTGGCTTTGTAAAATGGAAATAAATATATATAATAATGATACTTGAAACCACCACTTCATGTCAATAAATGTTATTGTTGAGAACATTACTAATACTACTCGATGATTAGAATAGTCATTTAACTGTGAGGTAAGGAGAACTAAATACTGTAAAACCTCAGTATACTGTATTCCCTTGGACCCAAGTGTTTGATTGTTTTACTTTAGCCAAGATATGTATTATTATTATTTTAAAGTAAAAATACTTCATGGGACTTTAGAAAGTGAATGTTACAGCTGAGAGTACATTTTAAACCCTGTATGTTGTTATACGGTGTATTATAAAGTTAGAATGCTTAGGCTATATCCAGTCATGTGTCCTCTCCATGTTAAGCTTACATGACTTCATAGTAACTCATTCGGTCAGCTAGTACACTTTTAATGTCTGTCTTAGTCCTTGGAGGACTTGCATCATTGCAACCTATAAGGTACACACAGCTACCACTCTTAATATTTTCTGTCTCCGTGAATTTCCCGTACATATGCATCTGTGACAAGTGAAAAAAAAACCCCAGGATAAACTTTTTTCCCAATGGCCACAGCATCTTTGTTGATCAAACTGCGAATTGGACCCACAACTTTTTTCATGACAAGCCCAAATTGTTACCATCAGATGAGGATGCCCCTAATGCAAGTAATGATATTGGTCTCTCTCTAACATTTAACACATGCACACAAAGCTACATCCAGTCAATGCTGCAACACTTGGAGTCTGTATAATCAGTATTTGTGTTATGAGGGCAAAATAAAAGCGTGAATATTTCTAAAAGTGCAAGCATTTTTCTCTTCCAGCAGATGTTGTCCAGTTGCAACTATTACTATCGCAACTCGGCAAGACAATGGCATCATTTTGCCTGGACCTGCTTTGAACAATAGCCACACTGAAATGGAGTGAACAAAACTGAGCACATCAGAAATACCTGCCCTTCAGCAGATGGGATCAATGTTGGAGTTGAGTCAATTCTCACTAAAAAACATACACTGTGACACACAAAGGAGCTTCCTAATCCTAGACAATTTCATGGAAATAGAAAGAAAGCAGAAGAAAACAAAAACCTCACAAGTGCTGTAAAAGAGGGGTTTTTTTTTGTGAGGATGAAATTTTTGTGCTGTTTGCATTCATGAACAAAGGCATCAAAAATTTATTTCCCTAAAAAAATCGTGAATAAGGGAGCTGGTCTTCAAATGAATACAAAGGGAGCAACCTAAACTGTGATCATTCGACCATGCACCAGCGACTGTGCTTTACACACAAAATAATACTGTGAAACATAATTTTTTTTCACAGGTCACTTTACTTCACCCCAATGTCCAAACTGCAAAATTTCTTTGTCTGGTCTGCAAAAATGACAAAATAAAAAAACCCATTTTTCTGTGTAATAAAATATTTTAAAAAAAGGTCCACATGAAAAAAATACTCTTTTTCAGTAAACACAACAATGATAGCACAGAAACAACCACAGCCTCCAAAATATGACTTGTCCATTTAGGCCCCTCCGCTATAAAAACATACAAAAATGACAGCCTGATAACAATAAAATTTAAATTCCCAATACTTGTATGAAGTTTGAACTGAGATGTTCAACATGTATTTGACGTCTAAATTTTGCAGAAGTAGGAAAGAAGCTGTTAATAGCTTGCTGTATAGAAATGAGTAGTTACTGTTGTGACTGCTTAAAGTTGAAATTGTAGTAGGCCATAGACATCACTTCTTCTTGGAATGCAGCTTATCTTTGACTTTTTTCAGAGTCCCAGACAGCGATGATGAGGAAGAATGTCTTCGGAAGTTGGTTTCTTGAGTTGATGCCACGGCATGGAGGTCTTGGTCACTGAACTCACTTAGTCGTCTACGTAATGCTCTCTGAGTTTCAGGATCAGGCTCAAAGCCGTACTCATGGTCTCGAAATATCCGTACTTGATCTACAAGCTCACTTATGGATCTGTATGAAAACAAAACAGACGCAATAGGAATTTTCATTCTGATTAAAAAATTTGATCACAATTATTTGCATATATATATTTAAAGTGGACCTCACTTAGGATTTTTTGTCGTTTTTTTTTTCTGCACTTCAATAAATTTCTTCTCGGAGGATGAAAAAAAATTCATGGCCCAGACAGAAAACTAAATCTAAATTCCACATGAACATTTTTTTTTACTCCTCTCTAGCACTTAAGATGTGGGATTGAGATCAAACCGATTTTGTAAGACTGAATCTTTAACCAGTCGCTGTGTTTTTTGAAAGTGTAGAAAATTTTTTAATATTATGAGGAGAAGATCTAAATAATTATATTAATATTATATCATACATGATTTGAATGGTAAGAATGAAGCTTTGAAATCTAGTATTAAAATATATTGGATTTTCTAGAGGGGCCAAACTCAGAGAAGAGACAGGCTGCTATAAAACACAAGCACACTGGTATAAGTCATTAAGTCAAATTGGTGATAGGTAGCTATTGATAAGTCTGTGCTATTTTAGATTAATTTGAAGCCCTCACATAAATGAATAAAAGCCTTTGTTCCAACCTCCTAGTATCATTGTTCTCAGATTCGCATCACCATCAAGTGCCAGATCTGTGAGACATTGGTGACTTCATTCCTTCCTTTGTTTGGATTCTCTCAGTAAAGCTACATTACATTACCTTGATCTTTTCTCGTCGTCCATTTCCTGTTTAGGCCATCCAAGTAGGTTGCTCTGAGTCTACACCTGCCTCATTTGCCTTCAATTTTGCCAGTGAGAACTAGACGTTCAAGGCCTTTACTTTATGTCTATTCAAGTTAAAATGTCCAAGAAACTGTTTCAGACTTTCCCTGGTTACTTTTTTTAGCAAATGACCTAGGTGGGCTTCTTCATATTCATATATGTTTGATAGATGGCTACTTATTTAAAGAAATCAAAGAGCCTGATAGACTGAAATGCTAACACTAACACTCACAACAAGTCTTCTCACTCTCAAGTACTGAATCTGCACTCACCTCATTTTGTCCCACTTGAACATGCCATTGGCCAGTGTAAATCCTCCAATCTCAACTTGCTGTAGGTGTAGAGATGCATACAGAACACATGGTATGGTAGGATACACATGGCAGTCTTTCTCCGACATCAGCCACATAGCTTCTGACTTGATTTTCATCTGAAATTTGATATGCAATTTACACTATATGCTGAGGTTTTCCCAACAGCTTTCACGTATTCATTGTTATTCAGCCTTCTTAGGTATAAACGTCTTATTCTATAACCTATACTTGGGACTGTTATAACGGAAACAGAAACATGATAAAAATTGATAGGCATCAGTTGAAATTGTGATTTTTCTCTTTAAATTGATAGCAAAAGTATCCTTGGCTGTTCTCTGTTTCTTAGCGAGTCAGGCTTAGGTCAGAAGCCTTTACTTAAGTATTGTGAACAGAAATGTACCCAAAGTCTCAATTGGCAAAAATTTGCAACTTTGCATCGTAAGAACTTTCCATTACCCCTTTTCAACAGGGGCAAGCTAACCATAAAACCAAACAAGTTAAGCTCTTTTTGATCTTTTGTCTCTTAAACAGCATTAAAAATATTTATATTTTTCTATTTGAAACGGGAGAAAATACATACCTTAGTATCAGACAGCAAGTCCATGTAGCCCAAGTATTTTGTGCTTATGTTCTTCCATACGGGTAGTTGCTTCACCACAAGATTCTCCAGACCATCGAGAATAGACAGGGCACTGGCAAAATTGCGCACCTCTAAACACATATGAGCTACCGTCAAGAATTTAGTAATCATACTACCTTGGACCTGAAGAGTAGAGAGATATTAGTTGAAAACACTGCGATGTGTAACTCACTTTTATAGAGGTCACCAAGACTATGAATGCTGAGAGGTAAAACCTATTTGTTTTTTTACACAGTAGGCTACTGCTGCAAAAGTTGCATGGATTGTCAAGGAATGAATCAGTTAACCTCTTAAGGGACTTCATTGCAGACCTTAAACCAGAGTTTACTCCTAGTTTATGTCTCACCAAATATATTGCATTTATGTCTCACCAAATATATTGCACTAGGTCGGACGGTTAATCCATATCTGAGCATCAAGTTTGTGAGCTATAGTTATCATCATTGAGTGCCAGAATTGAGACAGGCATCAGCAGCCAAGGTTCTCCGGCCGTTTCTCTGCTCAGACGCTCCATAAAAACCTAAACTGTTCTGGTCTTTCCCTAACACCCATCTGTGCCAAGTTCTCTTAGTGCGGATCAGATAGTAAAATCTGCAGAACGCAGAAATCATTTTGCTATGTACGAATTTCGCTAGTTAATGAATTTATGTATAATAAATATACACAAGCACAGAAAAAACTTGGGACCTAAAATCTGCTCATTGTGTGTGCATTTTTCATTATGTGCATGTTTGCTATGTGTATGCTAAACTGTAAGTTGTTTTTGGTCTACCCTTGCCTCTTTTACTTTTTATTTTTCTAGTGAAAGATGTTCAAGGTCTTTAGGCCTGTGTTTTTTCAAGTGTCACAGAAACTGATAGGTGCACTTGGCTCCCACATCAGTGATGTTGCAAGCAACCATGTTAACCAACACGGGGGACTGAAAGTGAAAGGTGACAAGCAAACAAACACTTCACGAACACACTAGCACTAAATGCTTCACTCAAATAGAATAACAGCATAATATTCAGATCAGACTAGCATACCTAGTACCTGAGGTTTGAACAAATATAGTGACTTGACACTTGAACTTGCTGTGGCTTTGGCACTCCTTGTCAGGAGAACTTAATCATGCATAGAAAAAGTTGCAGAATGCAAACATATATTTTTAGTTTTTAGTAGAGGTTGTACAGCGCTCGCAACAGCATAAAGTTATATGAGCGCCAGAAGATTAGAAGTGTTACAAGAGAGTAACAAACATAAAAAAGAAGAAAGGGAGATGAGGACGATAGATGTTTTTTTTAGTAGAGGTTTTACGGCGCTCGCAACTGCATAAGATCATATAAGTGCCAAATATTAGAGGTGTTACAAGAGAGTAACAAATAATAAAAAAGAAGGAGGAGAGATCAGGACGATAGATATTTGATAGGAAAGAAGAAGAAAACCACACCAGAGCACCCGCGAACCACCCACATACATATATTCTGAATCAACACAAAAATAACAATGATTTGCCAGGAACAAAGTAGGAAGATTTTACAGTAACACGAGAAAGACGTAGAAAAAGCAGATCACACTAAAGCTCTTCACTATCCACCAAATCAATACCATCTGAACAGAATTACTAGCACAAGCTTACTTTGTGTGACCCACAGCTCAGAATCTCAGCAGACACCCAGTGTGCCAGTTCATGAGAGTGACAGATCATGTGCACTACCCACGACTCCACAGCTGGTTCTCCAACAAACAAGCCACGCTTAGGACTTGAGGATGAATCAGCTTTCCTGAAGTAAAAAATGATACTTTATTAATACTCACCTAAAAGCCAAATACTAAAAGTAATTACAACGACTTGCTAAAATTCCTGTGGTCCTTTTGTACATTCTGACATTGGTACAGGGATAGGGTAGATAAACCTTTTCCAAGCACACCATTTCCTTTTAGAATGTTTTCCAGATTAAAAAAAAAAAAATTGTATGAATGGACCTGATAATAGTCTGCTAAATTGATACAACTACAAAGTAATCATGCGTAGAATGATTTTCTTTTTACCTGGACATGGACGGTGTTCTCATTCCAGGCATGGTGAGAGAAACACCCACACCTTGAAACTGGGAGTTTAGGAAGTGCACTGGATGACTTTTACGAAACAGCTCCTGCAAGATAGTTTTGATTGAATTACCTTTCTCACAATACGAAACAAATTGTTTAGACTGTATTTATCTAAAAATGCAGAGACTCTGAGAATGCATTTATACAGAGGATTTCAAACTTCATTTAACCCCCCACTCCCTTTCAAGTCCTCAAGCCAGTTGCATGTTTAATTGCTGATTTCACGATCACCACTTTATGTTCTAAATATTTTTTGTAAAGGTACACAGCTCTGTCACTACACCTGACAGCATAAGTGAAGAGTTTATAAATATATTATAGAGTGGATAGTTTACATAAAGGGATGTCCATGCACATGAGCAATGAGGTGACCATCAAGCCACCAATGTGCAAGTAAGAAACATTGTCCCTTCACTCTTTTGCCATCTATGGAATGATTGTTACCTGTTCCAGTAGGGTCAACTGTTCTGCCAGAGTGTGCACTGGACAGTCACTAACAGAGAACTGATGGGCAGACTTCAGACCTCCTGTGGTCACTGCATTCACTTTGAGGTCAGATTTAGATTGTGCTGAGCTAGCAAGTAATCCGTACTTGGACTTGTCTGATTTTGAGCGTTTGAGCAATGATCTGAAGCTCTCCCACTGAAAGCAGAAAGAAAACAGTATTAATATCTAAGTTAGTATCCCTCGCTTTCTTAGACAGACAAACCAAAAAACCCCCAAAAGTATAATAAGAAAAAATCCAAGAATGTGAATGTGCAATGAACCCTAAAAGTATTTTACAGTAGGCTTACATTCTAGCGTAGATAAATATTAATTCATCTGATAAATAACTGTCTGTCTTGAGACTGTAAGGAGAAGACGACATCTTCTGTTTCCACTCCAAAGATGGTGAAGTACAAGTCAATTCAAAATACTGCTTTTGTGTGATAATAATCTAATTGAATAAAAATTTCCTTTTGTAGGCCTATATATTCATCATGCACAGAACACAGACTAAAAAACTACTTGCAACTTTCCTTCAAGAAAGGTAAATTTTGTGTAAGACTTGATACGAACATAACAAATTACAAAAACTAGTGTGAATCTTTTGATGAAGTAGGATCTCTCTCTCTCTCTTTCTCTCTCTCTTTCTCTCTCTCTCTCTCTCTCTCTCTCTCTCTCTCTCTATCTCTTTGTAAGCTCCTAGCGAAATCTCAGGGAAAATTTTAGAAACACTGTACTATCAACTTTTAATAAAAATAATAGTCATAACAATAGTAAAAAAAAAAATAATAATGATATGATAACAAAAGTAAATATCACTTTTTTGGAGCCAACTCTCTGGTGACTCTAGGCGCTTCACAATAAATTTTGACAAAGAACACATACACAAAAATACAATCACTGTGACTACTGATCACGTTTAATTTTTATAAAAGAATCAAACTAGTAGTAACATAGGATTTAAATAAATGTGTTTCTAGAGCATGGTTAAAGCCTTTCTTACATGCAATTTTCTGCCTTCACTATTAATGGTTGGTAACGTTGCTACAGTTATCTCTGTACATGATATGCTTTCTCATACTTCCTAATGTCTCTTTGATGGGAGTCGTAAATGATGAATATCATTAAAGTCCTTTGTTGAAGGACATTAACTTCACTTTCATATAACTTAGTTTAGTTTAGTCTCTAGAAGTCTTGGTCAGAAAAAAGAGAAGCACATTGAGATGACAATATAACCATTTATTAAAAGGGAAAAGCATGACGTTCAAATAGAAAAGAAGAACTTAACCAGCAACACCCGAGATCTACCCAACCATATACTTTTCAAAATGAAACATACAAACTGTGTTACAGTAGATTTATGTAATATAGTAAATGCATTCGCTTTGTGAAAGAGAAAGAGAGATTTTATTAAATGTAGGGAATGAAAGGCAGTGAAAATGGGAGTCTCATTGTTCTACTAAGTTATATGAAAAAGGAGATCTTCAGACATCAATCAAATCTCTAATCTAATCTCATAACAATGTTATAGAGATATTACTTGTAATATACATGATAGATATTTGATTGTGAAAATGTTTATTCATCTAGGCCTATTCAGTTTTGCACTGGGTTTACACAAAACTCAATTCTAAATCTGGTATTACTTCTGCTGATTTTAAATGACCAAAACAGTCTTTTCTAAGGAAGAAAAAAAAGAGGCACCACCCAACACCCGATAAACTTCTAACCAACCTCCATCCAAAAGCCCGAAATATCAAATTTGAATCTTAATAGTCAAAAAATAACAAACAAGAACACAGACTTCAATGTACGTTGAATTTTTTAAAGTGGATTTTCAATTTATCTACAGCTTGTGCCAGATCCTTAACTTTTTATTCAGTCTTTCAGTCAATATTACAGAAAGCTTACAACTTAATAAGAGTACTATAACAAATCTGCCATAAACTTTTCCAAATTTTTATCTCCTACTTTGTCCCACAACCCATATATATATATATATATATATGTATCAGCGTAGCATGAACCTTAATGAGTGTTTCACTGAAACACATATTCATGAATTGATACCTTGTACACAATGTAGGCCTACCATTTAAGAGACAATTCAGTTTATGTGCACACAGAGTTGTTCAGGAAAGTCAGGGTACACAAAAAGCAGTAAAACGCAAAAGAATATGTGGAGTGTTTGGGAATGGAGTCTACAGCTTATATATGTACCAGGTGTTGCATACACAGTATATTTTCTTATGTCAGCATTTTCGTCGGTTCATGATCCCAAAATGTCGTCACTGAGCTAGCAAAATGGCATTTTTGGTACTTTTGAGATAAAGGAAAAAAAAACTGGGGGCTCTCATGGTCGAGAGGTTATGGTGTTTGCCTCTCATTAAATAGGTCCTGGGTTTGAATACGGACAGCAATGGGAAAATTTTCTTCTTTCATCTCTTTTCTTGATCTCTAACAATGTTCTGTCGTCTACTTTCGTCTCCAATTTCTGTCCCCACCCCTTCATCACCTTTGCCCCCTCCTCTGGGCTCCTGGTTCTTTCTGCAGCCTTTCTACTGCTACTCCTTGGCTCCTTCTTACTGCTGTATTTCAGCCACACCCCTGATCTTATGGCAGGTAAGATCCAACACCTCCTTCTCGGACAAGGGCGAAAAATCTCGGAGGTCCAGTGTGCAAGTTGTGCACGTTAAAGATCCCTTGGTGTCCCAAAATCGATAGGAGCAGACTTCGGCGCCACTGGGCAAAATTCAAAATTTCCTACTAACTGAAAATGTTTAAAGTGTCCCGCGCGCTCATATGACGTTATGCACTTACTTTGCGAGCCCCGAAAAACACTTACATAAACAAAGGAAAAAAACTGTTTAACGAGACTATTTCACTTCTAATAATGGAAAACTTGCCATGCATGTTTCTTTTGTGACTGCCAGTGCATTTTAGTTTTGATTTTATTACTCTGAGTTATGCTTTTGTGCTAGTGCAGTGACAATGTAAAAGATGATAATAAATAGATTTCTTTCTTACGTTGAAGTCATGAACATGTCACTAGATTAAGTTGTGCTATTTTTCCTGTGTTTGGACACCTGCGCACACATGATGGATGAGTATTTATTTGTGTGTGTGTATGTGTGTGTGTGTGTTTGTGTGTGTGTATGTTTGTGTGTGTGTATGTGTGTGTGTGTGTGTGTGTGTGTGTATGTGTGTGTGCGTGTGCGTGTGTGTGTGTGAGAGAGAGAGAGAGAGAGAGAGAGAGAGAGAGAGAGAGAGAGAGAGAGAGAGAGAGAGAGAGGGAGAGAGAGAAAGAGAGAGAGAGAGAGAGAGAGAGAGAGAGAGAGAGAGAGAGAGAGAGAGAGAGAGAGAGAGAAAGAGATAGAAAGAAGAGATAGAAAAAAAGAGAGAGAGAGTAGTAGTGGAACATTGAAAGGTGTGAAATTGAAAAGATAACAATTCATTTTAAAAAAAGGAAATGATGATTGAACTGACTACAACATTCAAAAACATAAGATGAGAAACAACATCAGGTTAGGAAGTAAAAAATGTTCAGACAGGTCATTGTACTCTGAAAAATTCATCACTTTAACATAATTAAAGAATAAACTATCTGTTGAAAACGGTTACAGAGAAAATGTTTTGGCAGTATGATTCTGAAGGTAAGCGAAGATTATACATAGTAAAAGCAGTATAAACTCATTCAAACAACTACTTCACAATATATATTGCATATAAAATCAAAAACAAACACCAGAACCCAGCAATTATATCTATTCAAAACAGCATTGGAAAAGTGTTACTGAAGAGAACACAATGCTCTAAACAATGTCAGGTTACAGATTCACCAAATCCACAGAGTTACCAGTTTACTCTTTCGCTGTAAGTGGAAATTATTGTAAGTGAAATCTACAATTAACATCTAGAAGCATAATTCTGTACATCAAGGTGAAAGACCATGAGCAAAAACATAATGATGTCAATGGAAGGTCACTTTGAACAAAATGGGTAGATAGCCATTGAGTAGCTTGGTAGTATGGTTTTATGCTAATATCCACTGCTTAGTGTAAGACTCCGCCAAGTGCCATTTTGAAAAATGACAAATGACAGAGTTTTCCACTGAGTCTTCGATACGTGGCCATGAAAAGCATAATGTGCGAGAAGGAATTTTACTTAAAATCTAAAAAAAATGTTACCTCCATTAGTCGCTCAGCTTTTGACTGGTAAACATATGAAATGATCATGAGCTACATGCAAAGTTGACTATTAAAAGGTGCAACGTATTAGACAAAGAAAGAACTACAGACTATAGCTCAAACTGTTGCAAAGAATATTGCCAAAGTTAACTACTTCCCTATGATAACCTATAATAAAAAGAATCAACTTACTATGATAAAAATGTGAGATTTTAAAATTTAAAGGACAGCCATTACTGTGATTTTAGAACCGTAACAGTGCTACCTTGCTCAGATTAACAGTTAATGAAATTAACTTTTTTACTTTCTTCATTTTGTTTTCCTTACAATCGTAAAGCTCAATGTCCCAATGTCCCTTCCAAGCTCATTTGCATACACTACAGTGTGCTTCATTAAAATGCATACACAACAGTACCAGACGAATTACTATAAAAGGAAGAATAAACAATCAAAACAAAACATTGAAAGCTAGACAAGTCCTTCATTTCTCTCTCTTTCCCTTTCTCCTCTCTCTCTCTCTCTCTCTCTCTCTCTCTCTCTCTCTCTCTCTCTCTCTCTCTCTCTCTCTCTCCCTCCCTCCTTCCCTCCTCCTATTTCTCTTTCGGTCTCTCCCTTCTTCCCTGCTCCTATTTCTCTCTCTTTCTCTCCCCCCTCCCCCTCTCTATTCCCCCCCCCCCCCCGTCTCTATCTCTCTCTCTCTTTCAAATGCACAAGCACATACAGACTCCTTCTATCTGTAGACATAAATGAAAAAGGTCTTAGGCTGACAGAAGCATGTTTTCACATACTCCATTATGGAGACAGAATATATTTAATGTAAGAATAGAAAAAAAAGTATAGAGTAGAAAAAGGTTTTGGTGAGGCTGCATGGACAAAAAGAAAAGCAAAAATGGGCACTACTATGGAGTATGCTACGAATCCCGATAATTTTGAAAGTTAGAAAGTACTAGAATCTACTCAATAACAAAACCCAGACCAATATAACCAAAAATAAAAATAATAAAAGGCTCGGCCTAAAAGTCTCATGAGGAAAGATAACTTAATTAACAACGATGTTTTGAATAAGCTGAGGATGAACTTCGAAAGGCTAATAGCTCAAATTGAAATAAAGTGACATTTTTCAAAAATAATAAAAAGGAAAACAGATAAACACCATAAGCAGAAAAGCAAAACTCAAGAAAGAAAATGTAGTAAAAAAAGTATGCTGAAAGAGCATTTCTGGCATAGTACTTAAAAACTGAATGCTTGTTCATGTAAAGAATGGAAACCACATTTTGAGGAGATAAAAATTAGGCACCTTTTGTACTCCAACAACAATTATTATTAATTAAGATGTAAAATCTGCATACTTATGATCCTCTAGATGGTATGAATGGCAAATGGTTCCAAACAGTGTTCACCTGTATTTGCATACACCTAGTTGGTGGAACAGTCATTACAAACAAAGAAGAAAATAGGTCTATGCATGTCCTGTAATGAGTTTTGGTACAAGTCATATGCCATTTTTTTCCTTTCACACCTGTCCTTCCCCAACCAACTGTAAACCAAATCTAAAAAGTGATACAAATGATACATGCATCTATGATAGTTTGTGTCGTCATATAGCCCTAAATAATAGTAAGAATACTGACAAAGCAAGCAAAGATATACTCAATACGCATCACAAAATAAAGCTTGAAGTTGTCTAAACGTACCCTTTTTGGATTCACCATGCGGAGAAAATAATTGTTTTCCTCATCTTCATCTTCCTCTGCTTCTGTATTTAACATCAGTTCAACATTTTCACTCATTCTGCATGCTGCATAGAGGTTGAACAAGTCATCTGCCCCATCAGCATTCTTGTCAGTCTGCACAGAAAAAGATAATGATAACACAGTTGCTTCAGAGCAAGTGCATATATAGTCTTATTTATAATGGCCACATCAGTGTAAGGGCATGCTGAGCCTTACTTATACATCTAGCATTGTTAAACAATTAGTGAGCCCTATGACTATGACACTTTTGAGCTTGACTTACACTTTCCGTCAAGCATTTCTGCACTATTTTTGGTTCTGTACTAGCTGGGAATCCTGTTGCAAACTTACATGCTGTGGCATTAACATAACTGTTAAAGGGTATTCATTTTTTTTATTTTTTAAAACGAGACTCATTTATTTAACTGCGATAATTAAGACCAGTACTATAAATATTTAGAAAATACGAATATGGTTTAAATCTTTTATTCTGTCTGCCATTCCACCCACACAGACATATATTTTTAATTCTTTATTTTTCACTTTTATCTTCTCAAGTCTAGTTTTAATTTTTTCATAATAAGCATATAAGTGGCTGTGTCAAACACGATTGAATACATTACCATAAAAAAATCAGTCTTTGACTGTTACGTTAAGCACCACAGCAAAGATTGAATTTCAGACCAAGATATGAGAGTGTAAAATGTAAACCCTAAATACTTGAGTTACTCCGCTGATGATACTTTACTTTAACCACTTACAGGAAACATTGGAAGGAGTATGTAGATGAGTTAACAAGTATTAGTACTTCACAAAATGTTGTCCTGCAAGCTATATTACCTGCTCTTTCAAAAACTCTGCAAGTTTTTTCACAAGTTTGGTGTTTGGAGCAAAGTCAATCGAGTAATAACCCTCCATCCAAAAGAGCAGAAAGTCCAGAGAGCGTCGACATATCCTGTTCATGTTTGGATCTTCTTGGTTACCACTGGAAAATACAACAGCATGGAATGATTCCACTTCTTAACATAATGAATTTTGCAGACAGCATTAAATTTGACTATTTCAAGGGGGAACAAATCTTTTTGCACTTTTTTTCTACAGTAAAAATAAAAATAAAACAAACCCACTTTTACATTATTTCTCCCATCATATTTTGAAGTGAGGACAGTCTTCTACTTTTGTCTCTTTGTTTTTTCAGGTAACACTTTTATGATCACTACTTGAATGGATTTATAAATGTTCATAAAATTTATGACTATTTTCATTTTCTTAATAGCTTCGTCAAGGATATCAATTAATTCCTTACATTCTACAATTTATTTATTTTTTACAAAACTGAGAGACTGTCTTTTTGTGTATGCGTTTATTGTTATATTATGTATGTATACGTATTTGAAAGAATTGTTGTAGTTGAATGGACCAGTATGCATAAAACATCAATTAGAATCTCTATTATTATGATTATGATTACCATTAGTATTATAAGTATTATATAATATCCACTTGTAAACAAATACCTCTGAGCTGATCTGTACTTTTCAGTGATGAAAGTCAGTAACTGCTCAGCAGTAAGGATATATCGGAAGCACAACAGAAACTGATGAATATATCCATCACTCAAGGCTGACCTGAAAGTTTGAAAAACAATAGCTGCAGGTGAGGTATGACAATAAATTAAAGGTTCAGCTTTTGATAACTTACAGGCTACTTAGAAACGATTTAACAATTTTGACTTGTTTCTGAGTTATACTCCCAAAAGATGGACTACTGTTTAATGTATGACAGAATATATCAAGAAATAATAAGAACAGCTCTATAGCCTAATAAAAAGAGCAACTTACAAATATCTTACAAAATTGAGGCAGTTAATTAAGCAAAATGTCCAGCAAACATATGTATACTTGCTTCCTTTTTAAAATCTAGAGCTGAATACAAAACAATACAATACAATACAATAAGCTTCAATTGTTTTCATGGGAAGAAGAGACAAAAGACAGCTACAGAAGGGAAGATTTGCCAACAAAAAAAAAAAAAAAAAGACAGGGCATTATGTGAGTAGCTTTAATATTTCAATAACCCAACACACAATTCTCATCAAGTTGATGCAACTACAATTGAACCTGCTCTAATGGCCAGTTGTATAAGACTATCACATCCACTTTCCATTCCCCTTCTAGCATTTTTAAAAACATTAAAATGAGGCTGTGTAAAATGCTCACCTGTCTAAGACAGCCACTTTTCTCCTCAACAATGAGTGGCTGTCTTAGACAAGTTTGACTGTAAATGACTTTAGATACTTACGATGTGTACAAATACGACATGAGCCCACGAGGAGTGCCTGCCTGGAGTATCGACATCTTGCCAGCATTTGGTGTATTAATTGTACGAAACTGGGGACAAAGAAGTATGTCTTCAGTTCAGTTGTTTTACATGATTTGGTAAACTGATTTATATGATGTCATATCAGTAGCACATGTTCTCTGCCTGTCTGTCTGTGTGCCTATCTTCCTGCCAGCCTGTCTGTCTGCTTGTCTGCCTATCTGTCTGTCTCATACATTCACACATCTGTTAATGATACTGCACTGACAAACGAAAATTCTAATTTCACAGCAAAGCTGTAATCTGAAATAAAAGTAAACCATTCTCAAATGGCTGGCTTGAAAAGTTGCAACGATCCTAAAATATTTTCATAACATCGATTTTAATAGGTTTCTGAATTTGATGCAAACTACGCTGAGGGCTTTTTCTTTTAATTTTCAAACTAAAACATCACAGCCCCTATTTGTACTAGTTTTGAGAATCTCTCCATGTTGATGATAAACAAAATACCTGTTGCTTCAATCCAACTGTGCAAGTGTTTTTCGACATGAATAATCCTGGTGAAACCAAGTTGCTTGTGTATCATAGCTTTACAAATTAATTAATCCAACTCGTTAAGTTGAAAAACTGATTAACTTTCCTTTGCAATTGTTGCATCTTTTTTTTCCCTTTCAATTTGAAAATTAAAAGAAAAAGCACTCAGGGTAGTTTGCATTAAATTCAGGAACCTATTAAAGTTGACACTATGAAAATATAGGATTGTTTCAACTTTGTCTGTCATGGATGGAGAAAATGAGCAATTCCAGATATAGGCCTGCATCTGACCTTTTCAGAATTGTTCATAAGAAAAGTAAACAAAACAATTTAAGTCCGGCTAGACCTCTCACAGCCATCAGAAAAATGTCACCCTTTACAAGCTCCACCTCATTCCACTTGGAGAAAAAAACATCCTGCATTGCTCATGTTTTGATATATTCCAAGGAGGATAGTACTTATTGCTATAGCAAGAGCTCCAAGATACTTGGTAGATAAGTGTGCAGAAAAGCATACCAGGGGATATAAACTTATGGAGAACACTATGAGCTAAAAATACTCATATCTGAACACCTTTTACCTGGAGATAAGGATTCTCCCTGCAAACTTGAAGACTTAAGGGACCCATTCCTTCCGATGCACTCAGAGAATATAGAAAACAGGAATCCAGTCCATTCAGTTCTGCAAGCAACATCTGCAAGAAGAATAACACTGACAAATTAATTATCAGTTAACAAAAACAATTGACATTATGTAGATGCTTCCCTTATTTAGGATAAGGAATTTTAACATAATTGCGCTTGTATTCTCGTTGTTCTGATTTTTGCAAACAATTTTTTTTTTTACTCAAGACAATAAATGATTTCCTTATCATCCATTGGTTAAATAAGATCTGGTGTCAAAATATGTTTCATATTTATTATTATATATATACTGTATGAGTATGAAAGCAAATTTTAAAAACAAATAGGATAATAATTAAACTAGCTACTGCGTTAATCCTGATGTTAGTAATTTAAAGGTAGGATCCCTTACGCCTGAGCTCTTTTTAGTTGGCAAAGCACAGAAAAAAACTAATAATCAAAATGTGCCAGATCATTTTCAGGACAGTGTATTGCCAGGAGCAAACTCACGACCTTTTGATCATCTGTACTGGAGTCTACCAATCTTCAACCAATGCCCCTGACATTTTCATTTGAAAGGTCTCTTGGTATTACCTGTAGATGGGTCTGGCACAGCTGAAGGAAGGACAATTTCCTTGTCATGTCTGTCATATCTCTCAGCATTTGATCACTGACATTTTGATCACCTTAATAAAAAACAACAAAACAGCAAAACATCAGATGGAGAAATACAATACTGACCCTAATGTTACCTCTAACAGAAAAAATATAAACAAAATCTTTTAAAATGGGTACATTACTTGTGTGAATCAAAAGCCTTCACTTCAATCTACCGTCTCAGTGAGAGTTGCTCACTGCAAAGCACTGCTATGAAAACATTAACTAAGTGCAGCGATCTTTTAATTTTCTTTTTTATAAAGTAGGCATTTTTATGCTCCTGACCCTGCCTGTCAGGGTCAACACAGGCTGAAAAAGGATACAACAACCCAGCGGAAGATACTCAATAAAAAGTATCTCCTCACTTGGAAATTGAAATTAGGTCTCTTAGTTGTGACTGCAAAGCGCCTAACTGCTCCACTACAGATGCTGGTGTACTGTTCTCTTTAAAAGCTTTTGCCATTTTAACTTTTTAGTAATCTGAGCGCTTTTGGAGTTTTCAAATAACATGAACTGATTTTTGTTTATGATTCATCACTGTGTCCTTGTTCTTTGATATTGTATGTACCATTCAGAATCTTGCATAAATCACCAGATAATCTATCCATGCCTTTCCATCTAAAAGTTAGAGAAACATTCCTTTAAAGCTGTGTGAACAGAAAATCCTGCGGCACAAAATGCTATTGTTCATGCTAAATGCCTTTCTAGACTCAATGAACATTATGTTAAAGTGAAAGCCCTTCTCAGGATGACCTAGGAATTGTCAAATCCCCTAAAAAGATAAAGGTCAAGAGTGTATGTGAACAGACAAAAGATAACGCAGCAAAGTGCAAAGCAGTCATCATTTTTTCGCTTCATCTTGCATTTTCTGCCTTGCAGTCACTAAATTTGTCATATATTTCATAATCAAGGCAGAGAAGAGGTAAATTAGTGCAGCTCAAACAATATTGTCTAAAATGATGAGACAGTGTTTATTAAGGTGGGACTGAAAATAAAACACTTGGCACACAAAGTATGTTGAATTGCATTTTTTGGTGAGTTTCCTCAATAAAGGTTATACTGTTCCTGGAACCAGTAAGAAAATCACTGAAGAGAAGTAGAATCAAAAGATGACAAAAGAACACCAATTGATCACTAAGATCAGTCAAGAGAGTAAGAAGTTTGTTGGCTTTCAACAGCAGGAGTATAAAGTTAACCAAGTACGCAGAACTGGCATTTGTAAATGTGATTATTTGAAAGATTATGAACATGAACAACTCACTTCTTCCAGATTTTGATGATGTTGCAGACTCTGTCAACTTTCTATAAAAGCGTTGGGTTTTCTTCCTCTCTCGTCTCTGCATGGAAATTTCTTGATTGATGCTTGCAAGACGACTTTCTATGACATGCTTGTTTTCCTCATCCTGATGGAGTATGACAAAGGTGAAAAGTTGAATTGTGGTTTCTAAAGAATTGAGATATGATTTTTAGTTTTAGTAGAGGTTTTACGGCGCTCGCAACTGCATAATGTCATATGAGCGCCAGAAGATTAGAGGTGTTACAAGAGAGTAACAAACATAAAAAAGAAGAAGGGGAGATAAGGATGATAGATGTTTGATAGGAAACAAGAAGCAAACCACACCAGAGCACCCGCCAACCAGCCACTGAGATATGAGAAAGGTTTTCAAAACAGCATTCCACTGAAGAAACAAGAAAGAAACAAAAACAGCACAAAACCAAGGTAAGCGTTACAATTCGGCAACAGAGCAAATTCATGACCAGATGAAATACATAAGCCAACACAACAGCAATTTCAGATTAAATAATAGCAACAATATGATAACAGTAAAGAAACCATATTACAATACATGAAAACCAATCATTTCATCACGCGGTCATTTCGTCACACCGGTGCAGTCAAGACGTCACAGTCATCTCGTCACACCCCAAACCCACAAGGTTGAAAGGAAACGGTCATTTCGTAGCACACTTGCAAACATCAAACGCACATTGTCTTGGCAATCACAAATCACGATTTTTGGGGGAGGGTTGGGGCTGTGCCAATCGTCGTGCCTACCTGATCAGCTACACTGTTTATAAATATAAGTATTGACAATGTTGAAATCTGTCGAGTGAGATCAACAAAGTTTTTAGGTATTATTATTGATGAAAGGTGTGATTGGCAAGATCAAATAAATAAGCTAATGAAAATGTACAGTACTGCCTAGACCCTTACTTTCACACAAAGCCTTACTAACTCTTTACCAGACATTGTTTTTGCCTTATTTAAACTAATGTTCAACTATGGAACAGTTTGGACAAAGATTTAATTTACTTTAATAATTTATATAACTTTAAAAAATAACCTTTAGGCTGGTCCTCCAAAACTCTACAGGCATAACAATTTTGGAGAAATGTAAATCTATAATACAAGCGAAGTCATTTTGTCACACATATAATTGAGGTGTGACGAGATGATCATGAGACGAAATGATTGGTTACCCAGTACATGTATTTGCTGCAGCAATGCAATTGGAAAATAGACAAATTCCAATAGGTTCCAAAGGTGACCCAGAACTTTAAATTGGTGTTTGAGAGATGAGAGAACCCTTGTCACAAGGACATATCAAATAATATAAATGGAAGATAGTTTTCAGATGGGGGATTATAGGAATGTGTCCTCGGGCAAGACACTTTAACCTAAGCTTTAAAACAGGGTCTTGTTCTGTGCTGAACAGTCATTGTTGTTTATTTGCAAATATGGTTTTTGATTTGTTGTTTTCTTTGAATATTAATTCCTCTTGATTTGTATCATCCTGTATGTCATTGTAAATAAAAGACTACTACTAATAATGTAATTTCTATTTATTTCTATATTTGAGAAAAGCATATTTTTCTTCCAAATAAAAGAGACTTCAATAAGAGGTGCAGCAAGGCTACTTACTATAGAGTGAATAAACTTGTCCACTTCAGCAGTAAGACTAAGCTGTATCATGGCTGAGTGGTAAACAACTTGTCCTCTCTTTGTGTATGGCATCAATGCACAGTTTATTTCTTGCAGTTGCGTAGAACCATCTGAGCCTCTCCTGTGATGAGAGGAAGAGTTTGGGTAGTCTGAGCTTTCGATCACTTTCACTCCACTTTCAGAGCCATGTAAGGGCCGAGAATAGACAGCACTCAATGATCTTCCATACTGAGCACGGGGTCCCTGATCTTCCACATGATCTCTTCGCGTCCTCATCCCTGGTTGAGATGGTTCATACTGTGTAGGGGATGTGGAATTCTCAGTGCCACTAAATCTTTTATTTGGAGTATCAAAACCACTAGAGCTATTGCTGGAATTGAAATTTCTGTGCCTCGTGTCGACATTACTATTTGGAGGTGGGACTCTCTGTCTAGTTTGAAATGGTTGCGGAAGGTGACTGTGGGCAATGATGCTGCTTTGCTGGCTTGGAGATTTCAACTTCTTCATACTATCAATTGGTGTTGAATACCCGGATGTTCTTCTATCATCAAAAAGCTCAGGTTTCTTTGCAGACAGTCTTCTCATTTCTGCAGATGTGTTAAAGTCAGAGTCTGAGCTTTGGTCATTCCCACCATCACTATGGTCATATCTGCCACGTCCACCACGTAGAACAGGAGCTGTAGGGGCAGGTGTTCTTTTGCTCTGACTATCAGTGAACTTTGATGAAGAATCAGCAACTTCAGCTGCAGACTCTGACAAAACAGTCTTTGATTTTATAAGACCTGCAGAGGAGGACAGGTGATATGATCTACTACGTTCTTCCTCTGGAGAATTGGAAGAACTAGAATGAGCATAGTCTATTTTGACAAGCAGTTGGGAGGATGAGATGGGGTTGTTTTGGCTGGATGAGGGAGACAGAAAGCCTGAGTTTGCTGACTGGGGATGATCACTGCTCGCACTCCTGTGGTGGGAAGATTGCCTTCCATTGTTTGCAGCTGTGGCAAGAAGAGGTTGCTGCATTCTATTGGGCAGGCCTTTAGACGGTAACACAGGAGTTGAGTGTCCTTGATTTTGATCAACAAACTCAGACGGAGGACGTGCATACTTTCCACTACCCCGTAGCCCTTTTGGACTGTCAATAGAAGAGTTTGGACTGACTGTACTTGATCCATGACCAGGGCGCTTATTGAGGCTAACATTTGGGGATGAAGATAGACCTGTGTTTTCTGTACCAGAATGTGTGGAGGGGACATTGGATTTTGGCCTTGCTTGGAAATAATCTTTGCTGAATACACTAGGATTGTTCAGATTCTTATCATTATGTTGAACATCTCCACTTAGAGAGGCCTCGGTTTTCATCCCAGTATTCTCAGCAACAGAAGAAAAGCTTCCAGCTGGAATATTATGCACTGAAGAACTTTTTGACTTGTCAAGCTCACAACGTTTCTTGAACCGTCTCTTTTTGTCTCTTGCCTCTGAATCAGTGGAATCAGATGTTTCACTCCAGATACCCCGTCGCCTTCCAATTTCGGATTTTGGTCTCAGTCCTGACAGGCGTTTATCATCTCCAGAAAGACCTAGGTTGTGTCCATGATGTTGAGGTGCTTGGTGTGAACCTTTCCCATATTCAACTTCTTGATTGATGGCACTTTGAAGATCTGGTTCTGATTGTCGCAGTTTCCTTTCTGCTTCACCAACTGATCTATGGGAGAATGGTCTATTTTTTTTGGCAGGCAGCGTCTTTGAGTTGAAGCTGTAACAAAAGTATGAAATGTAAACAGAGTCAGTACATACGTTTTCTTTTTGTGTTGCAGCTCCTAAGGAAACTAAACATATGAAACTGTTCAAAATATTTGACAAACCTGTTTACTTAAAAAAAAAAAACCCCAACAAATTGATAAATAGTCCATAATCAGTCAAATATTTAATTTATACACAAACTAAGGTATCAAATTTGATAAATCAGGAAAAATGTAGTTGTACATGTTTACATTCCCAAATTTTTTTGTGTAATCCAGCAAGAAATATAAGAATGTAAAGAGTATAACGATGTGTACAAAGAGTTAAAGTAGAAAAACATTATGGGAATGCCTCTTCAAATTTTGAACAATTAAGATCAGTTACCTGTAAAAATACAGTTTTCTCCAAAGTATTGGCAGGATGACACATTGCTTGCATATGATAACCTGCATTACAACTTCCCAATATAGTAGGTCTACTCTTGAGAAACTTGGGGGGAACAAAAGTAGAGCTGTGCTCCTAATACTTTCAATGAATATTTAACTCCCCTCACAACAATAAAAAGGTATAAAAAGTATTTAGTTACTGTAAATTTGAGGGCTTTCCTCCTCCTATTGCATCAAACAAGGATGACAACAGGTCATATGTCCAAACCAGGTGGAAATATTTCTCTGTAACTGCACTGCAAAACGTGTCCCATGACAATGACGACAGGGCAAGGATGTACTCAGCTGAAATTTTCAAAGTAAAACAAAGGGGGCTGTAATGAACAATGTTGTGTTTCAATTGTAAAATAGAAATGTTTGAATTAATACTCTTATAAAGACTTACTCGTTTGTTTGTTTGAGTAAAGAGAAGCACACTGCACTGCACTGACACAATATTGGTCACCTAGTGGTGGAAAAAAGTAAGACAAACAGACAAACAACAGAGGGAAAGTAAAGAAGTAAGATCTACCAGTGGTGCCTTCAAACCATCCACATTTACACCCCCTGCTTTCCACATGCGAAGAAACGAAGTTTGAGTTTGTGTAAACAGTGGAACATCAACTAAATAATGGTTATTTGATGCTGGTGAGAAATTACACAGAGAGACAGAAACAACAGTGGAAAACAAAAAAAAGTAGAACCTACCACTGAAGTCCTCTAACCACCTTGTTGGTAATTTGTGAAAACTGTTGAAATGTTTTTTGAAACAATATAAGTAACAATATGAACTTCACTGAAGTATATTAAGGATTAAAAAATCTTATTACAAAAAAAAGGAGAAGGAGACATTGATTCGGCCAAATACTTAGGAAAAAAGTGAAGAACATTTGAGGAATATCATTTATTCACTATACAATGAACCCTTAATCCTTATGTAAAGTCAAGAAAAAACTGTTAGAGGACTTCTTATCAGTATTTTAACTGGCCACAATGGATAAAGTATCTTGCTGAGAAGATGTCTAACAATGACGATGACAATCTTTATTCATCTCGCAGGGAGAAATTTGTCTTGGTCGTTTACAATGGCAGAATTCAATAAAATTTTCTGTACACTTCTGACTCCAAAGGCTATTGAAAGGTAAAGGTAAAACCCAAGATAAATGTAAGGAAATATACATTGCATGACACATCTCAACAAGTGACTTTTTTTCTTTGAAACTCAACAAGCTTATAAATTCTCACACAGAAAACACGATACTCTTCTACTCACCAATAGCAAGATCCTCAACGCCTGTATCAAACATTCCATCTTCTACAAATTCTTCTCTAAGAATTCTAACAACACGAGACAGTGTTCCTTGTCTTTGTGAATTTTCAGAACTCAACAACCGCTCCATTAAAGAGTCATTGTTATAATTCGTTGAGGCAGCTAGTTGTGTCAGACAAATGCCTGAATCTTTGGACGGAGATGGAGATGAAGACTGAGAATCATTTTCTCCTGGTGGTTGTGCCTGCCTTATCCTATCTGTTTTTCTATCCATTTGAGGATAATCGTTATTTGCTAAACTTGCGTCATGATTTTTTTGAAGTCTCCTATTGTCAACATCACTGGCTCTTTTCGCTCCTTTCTCTAGTTTTCCCGAGTCTGCTGATGAATTTAAATTCTGCTCTGCACTTGCATTAATGCTGTCCATACTGAATAAACGGGCCCCTGTTCCTGGAAGCACACTAGCCCCAGCTCCTGTAAGAACACCAGAACTTTCACTATGTCTGGGAGAAACGGAATGAGCTGATGAAGTTTGAGAGAAAGGAATGTAAGGAACAGGAACCATTTGCATGATACCAGTGACGGGGTCCTGCATGAGAGTAAATTGCACAGGTACATTCCCAGGTGGTACACCTGAGAATGGTGTTGTCATATGCATGTTGCTTGGTGAGACGCTGGAGGTAGGAAGTTGGTAAGGCACAGGAAGGTGTGTCAAACTTACAGCAGGAGCTGCTTGGGCTGAGCTCATTGTAGTGGGGAGGAAAGGGTTGTTTGTTCCTGTGAGTGCTGTACCTGTATATTGCTGAGACTGTTGTGGGACGGTGGAGGCTGATAAGGGCATTTGTTGTAGAGACATATTGATGGATGTAGCGGTGGTAGACACTGTGCTTCCACCACCGTGAGGCTGAGAGGTGTGTATACTGTGTAAAGGATGTTGCTGAAGACTCTCCACAGAATATGCTGGCATTGTGCGTGTGGATGTCACACTGCCAGTCAGAGATGCTGGAGCAGGTTCAGTTTGACCTGATGATTGTGTAGTGCTACAAGCAGGCTCGTTACTGGCTGAGGCACCAACGATGTGTGTGCGCAGATACTGTGCAATGGCTGTTGCAAGGACATCTGTACTTGGTAGTTGTCCCTGTGACTGTAACTCTTTGAGCGCTGAACCAATGTCTGACGAGCCCTCTCCAGCTGGTCTCACATGATTATTCTCAGCATCTCCCTTTGATTGATCTACTCCTGATCTACTCACATGTTTGGGAACTTCCTTCTCCTCTTTTCCAGATATTTCAGTAGTTCGATGTTTGAGGAGATTGTGTTTAATTTCCCTAAGTTTAGCCACAACATCTGTCTCCTTCATTGTGGAGGTGACTGTAGATTCTAGTTGTTCATTCTTCATAGAGTCTTTTGGATTTGATGTGCTCTCATGGATTACAATAGGCTTGAAATGGGTGGCCGGGGAAGAAAATGCACTGGGGACTCTGTACTGATCTTTAATAGGTTTGGGTTTCACAGCAACAGGTTTGAAAGCTGAAGGAGGTATCTGCTCCACAGGGTTTTTCACGCCTACATTCTTGAAGGCTGAAGTTGGGCTGATGGTGTCATCAACATTGTCATCAAATGGAATGTCTTCAATGTTGTCCTCCAGTTCAGAGTGGTTCCCGTGGGCTATAGACTGTGTATTGTCTGATGATACTTCGTCCCAAGAGTTCTGTAAAAATAGATATAGAACTGCATTTACCTTCCTTAAACATAATTTAAAAACATAAAAATTTCCATTCACAGTATACAACACTTTTTCGATAAGTCTGATTTTCCTTTTGACAAGTCTGGGTGATTTCAGACGACAACTATTACTTGAGTTATGAGGTATCCCAATAAATATTTACAAACAGACTCTATCTTGATCTGCTTGGAATGTTCAGCAATACCTTTTATCTATGGATAATACTGGAATATGACTACATACAATTTCACACCTGACAGCTGCTCAGCTACCCCTCTATCAAAGCTTTCCACTTTCCTATTCCCAGTATTAAATTAAATGACTGTTGTTCTGTCACCAAGCTGCGAGCACCGAAAAACACTTACAAGAATCCCCCCCCTCCCCCCCCAAAAAAACCTGGACATTAACTCATAATGTGTTCTTTATTTTCAACATGCCAGCTCATACAACATGTCTAAGTTATAATCCTAAAAGCTGTACCTGTGGGTGAGCTTTGCTATCCTTATGTGTTTGAAGATCTACAGAAGTAGAAGATTGGTTTGACTTGTTAGATGACTGAAACACAAGAGAAAAAAGGTCACAGTAAGCAGACCGTAAAAGTGAAGCTATTATAAGTTGTAAACATAAGTACTACAAAGACAAAATGGACGTTGCAAGATCAGTAAGGACTCACATGCCCCACTTAAAAGCATTTCTATTTAAGTTTGTTCCATAAATTTGAAAGTGTAGAAGCCATTTCTCTTTTGGGATAGTATGGCTGCTGCGTTAAGAATGAGCAACTGAAACCCAATGTTTATGCATCTTGAGGTTATTAATTAGAGGATAAAAACACACCTGCAATCGTACTGGAAGAATCAGGGCACTTTAAAGTTTTATTGTGAAAGAGGCAGTATCATTTTCTGAGGTTTATTCACAGAATCCAGATTGGTATGTCATGGCCAGCGACACAGTTGCAGCAATGCAATGATTCCTCAGATTTTTTCAGTTTTCGTTTTGAGTTCTCATTTGTCTTCAGGCTTTCCCTGTCTTCCCTAATAATTTTTCCTCCTGTCCTTCCCATTTTCAAAGAATCTGAGTTGAATCAGAAAATAATGAAAAACTAATGAGAAAGTAAAATGGTCAAAACATTGTAGTCACAACGATCTGTCCATGAAACTTACTGCACTTTCTAGAGCATCTTTGTAGATCTTCTGGCAGACTTCTTTTGAATGTTTTCTTTTCACTTTTTCATATTCATCACACATCTGAAACAAAGAAGCAGTTGTACTGAAATATCTCACAGTATTGCACACTCACCCAATACATGGCATGCATACATGAACACACACACACGCACGCACGCACGCACGCACGCACGCACGCACGCACACACACACAAACACACACACACACACACACACACACACACACACACACACACATTCACAAATGTGAAAATAAATACACACAAACAAAAGAAGAAGAAAGTTTAGTTCTAGTAAATTTTTACGGCAATTGCATCGCGATGAGGTCACATAATTGCCAAAGATTAAGGGTGCTACAAAAGAGTAACAAACAAAAAAAAGAAGGAGAAGAGATCAGGACATCAGATGTTTGATAGGAAAGAAGGAGTAAACACCATCAAAGCTCCCACCTACTACCTGTAAAAGAGGAAGAAAGAAAGTCACAGCTGCAACCATTCATATAAAGTCTGGAGTATCAGGAAGCATTCTCTGAACATTTGTCATGACATAACTGTCCAATGTAATAACTGATCAACTGAAAACATGTCAAGTTTCAAAAGTCACTTTTCCAAGACTAAGGTCTATTGATTCAGTTTAATGAAATGTCAAAATCCACTCCGACAACTATTCAGACTCAGATCTTATTTCAAATCAATCCTGGATGAAAAACACTTAAGGAACAGGGCTGTAAGCTGTCCTGTGACTGTACATACAAAGCACCACGCAGCAAAATCTTAAAGAGAAGAGCTGAAACAGGCCTATAAGTTTTAAGTACAAGAAAATGAAGACAGTCTGCCTTGGACAGTGCTTATGGTGCTCTGTCCTTCTGAGTATCACACACTGGCCAGCAGCAGTAATCCAAATTTGTCTGTGACATCAGTGAACTGAAAACTAAGTTTGCTTAATTCATAAATGATTCTTGGTTCTTTTAAAGACAATTTTGCAGGGTTGTCCTAAAGATAAGGAATTTCAATTTCCTTACTTTGCTCTTTCAAAGAAATATACCACCCAAATTAAAACAACATTAAGGGTGAGGTGCTCAAAACAGAGTTATTTACTCTAATTTACGGGTATCAATATACCTCCATTGCAGTCTCTAGATCCGGCCTCTTGTCAGGGTTTACACAGAGGAAAGACTGCACCAGGATGTCCAGGGCTTCTCCATCAGGGACTGCCAGTGAGGAAGAATATTTACCCCCAGCCGCACTCTTCACAGTCACACCTAAGCCATACAGACAAGTCTGAAGATGAGAAGGAAAAACTAGATTATATCAGATCAACAATGAAAGAATGGTGTACAAATTGACCTTTCCATATTACAATATGTTAGCTAGCATTTATAGTAATAAGACCTACACAGCAAAGATGAAACAAATCATTTAAAAAAGGGGGTCAAATTTTGAAGTAAAGATGCTAAGCTGAGAGTAACTACGGTCAAATCTGCTGTGACAGCCATCTATCCAAGACAATCACCTGTACAAACGACCCCTTCCTACTTCTTTTATACTTTTTTTCTACGATATAATGAAACTGTTCATAACATCCACTTTTCTCCTCAAAAAGCGGTAGCTGTTTTGAACAGTTTCCGACTGTACACTTGAAAAGAACAAATCACTCTTCAGCCTATATTCCCATCAAATACCTGGTTAAGCTTGGTAATGATGAACTGTTCTGCCCTACCTATTGGATAAATGGCTGTAAGAGAAGAGACAAAAGTCACATAATTGAACATAAGCACACACACGTACACGCGCACGCATGCACACACACACACACACACACACACACACACACACAAAAATCCAACACAGTACATTCTCTGTTCAAGCAAACAAATATAATACGCATTATATACACACTCACACACATACACAGTAATTTATAATGAGAATTATAAGCTTCTTTTGAATTCCACACAAGGTGCAAGTTCAGTGAGAATATGGACGATTTACTCCATAATAGTCAAAATTGGCCAATAGTCGCATTGCTTCAATTTCAAAATTAATACCTTTTCATTGAGTATTCCTTTCTGTTGTAGCTCAGGTGCCATGTAAATAACTTCTAGGGGCTTCTCCTCTGGGATCGCCTTGAAACCAATAGTTCCACTTTCCCGAACCATTACTGTGTCAGGTGAAATATATGCAGCTGCAATGAAAACACAAACATTTTGTGAATGAAAGATTAGTACACGTTATCAAATATTATATATATGCTTTGAGAGAGGATATAATTCTAACCATGGCAAATTTGTTAGTTAATTTTCCAGTGTGTTTTGGTGAAACAATTCAACTTCTCCCTTCATCACAGCATTTTCAGATGTCTCTTCTGGGTCAATAAATACCGAAAAACCAAAATCATTCAAAGAGTATGTGTGAGTGTGTATATAATGCATATTATATTTGTTTGCTTGAACAGAGAATGTACTCTGTTGGATTTGTGTGTGTGTGTGTGTGTGTGTGTGTGTGTGTGTGTGTGTGTGTGCATGCGCGTGTACGTGTGTGTGCTTGTGTTCAATATTATTTGACTTTTGTCTCTTCTCTTACAGCCATTTATCCAATAGGTAGGGCAGAACAGTTCATCATTACCAAGCTTAACCAGGTATTTGATGGGAATATAGGCTATTTTTCAACTTACGTAAATGTTTCTTCTTTCGTTGCAGACAAAGTATACTTTCTCTGCACAGGGCCCATAACTCTGATTCATCCAGGAAGTGATCCAGAGAGTCCATGACATCAGCCAGCATGATGCCCTGAAAGGGGAAGAGAAACATGAAATTCAAATTACAAAGAAGCAAGCAAAACAAGTACCTTCTAAAGACTGATGCACTGTACCATTTAATAAAATCATAAGAAAAGTCGGGCTGGGTACAGGAGAAAATTCAGCCAGAATTTAACAAATCATAAATGTAGAATGATATATCCCCTCTCCCCCCCAAAGTTCCAAAATGGTAAAAAGACATCAACCCAAATCAATCTGCTCAAACTTTCTGACACAAAATTTAAAAAATCATATCTATCCTATTTATTCAATAAATAATGATAAACTGCTCCAGGTAATAGTTAATCAATCTTTTTTCCAAAAGTAACTTCACTGAGATGGTCTCAACAGGAGTTTACATATTTTCATTCTTAGATAATTATGATTCTCACCTCATGATACAGGCTTCCTGTTGGTAGCGTAAAATGATTTATACAAACTGGGCATTTCTCATTAGTACAGGTCTGACAAAATTTTCAAAAACAGCCAGTCATTGGATTGGAATTTAAGTACAGCACTTCATTCAAAGTGAAGTAAGATTTTGGTATAGGAAAGGTAATTAGCTCTATTTTCCTCAGTCCACCTTCTGTAAAGGGGTACAATACATTACAGTAAGTGCTTCACAATCTGTGTCTCTCTGCAAAAGCTATCAGTGGGATTAAGTTAAGCTCAGGGATTATTGCTATATTAGATGAGATTTCCTTTATAGTCTCATAGTAAGTACAAAGATATTTGAATGATTTTTCACATGAACTTCATTTATTTCCTGACCTGCTGCCGCCTTGCCCTTCTCGGTGTAGTGACATCACCAGGCACTTCGTTCTCCATTACAGATTCTTCCTCATCAAAGCTTGCGTCTCTCAGAATGCCCTGTGATCTGGAGGCTTTGTTTTTTGTATTCTTAGAACTGACGCTCTGTTGCTGGTTCTTCAAACAATTGTGGTTCAAGTCTTTTGTGCTGTCAGGGACATTTCTGGGCGTGGAATCGTTCTTGCTCGATTCATCACTGTGGACTATGCTGTTCTGCTGAGGAGTTCCTGTGAATGTGATTGAAAAGAAAACAATCAATTCAACTTTAATCTAAGAATTGAAATAAAACAGAATGTGTTATAAGTGAAAATAGCCTTACACCTGACTCATATAAAAAGGGAACAGGAGATGAGTTCACGTTATCATTGTTTATAGGTTAAAAAAACAACTACAAATACAAACTATTTTTCTGACTTGAAGAACCAGTTTCTGCGGTACGTAAAAGAACAGAGAAGGCAAAAAATCATCTACAGCTGTGGATACACTTCAGACTTACAGCTATAAAATTCTCCCCTAGTCAGCCAAACGGACAAAGGGGACTTGAAATTAAACATTAAGTCAACACATTCAGAATGCTTTAAAGATAAGAAAAAATGTACTCTTATATTAACGAAAAGCCAAAGATTTTCCCTGTCTAGAAAATAAAACCCTATCTCACCCTCAGCAGTGGAAGGACTAGTGGAAAGTGAAGCTTTAGGCTGCACAAAGTTTGACTGAGACTGTAGGTAGGCCGTTAGTTCATCTGTCATCTGCTGTAGGGAAGAGCTGCTTTGTTCTGAGGAGAGTTCTTTGTTTGAGTAAGAGAAGCACATTGATACAATAATGGTTATGTAGTTGTAGTTTTAGTAAGAGTTTTACGGCACTCGTAACTGCATAAGGTCATAAGAGCACCAGAAGATTAGAGGTGTTACAGGACAGTAACAAATATAAAAAAGAAGAAGGGGAGATAAGGACGATAGATGTTTGGTAGGAAAGAAGGAACCACACCAGAGCACCCGCTAACCACCCACATGGTCATGTAGTACTGGAAAAAAGTAAGACAAACAGACCGAAACAACAGAAGGAAAGTAAAAAAGTTGGTCCTACCAGTGGCGCCCTCCGACCACCCACATGAGGAGAGTTAATCATATTTTTCTGTACCTCACCAATATCTTTAAAAAAAACCCAACTTGTTCAGAAATGTTCAGTTACAAGTAAATTGAATAAACAGAAAAACAAGTGTATTAAAAACAACATACTAAAGTTAAAGTAATTCCCCC
>NW_004797400.1:239909-242335 GCF_000002075.1 Aplysia californica
CCCCAAAACAAACAAATGAACAAATGAATAAATCAACTAAGCAAACAAATCTAGCAGTTGTGGTTATGATCTATAGATCATGGTCACAGATGTATATTTTTCAGATCAGCCACTTTAAAGACGAGACAGCAATGACATCAGAAACAGAACGAGGTTATAGCAGCATGCAGTAACAATAATAGCAATAGCAGAGCTAATAGAATAAAAATAATGAACGGTATTATTAATTTTTAAAAACCCACAAAACAAACAAATTATTATACCTTTAACTAAGCATCTAGCAAAATAAGACACCTTTCAGTGCGTGGGCTTACTGTATAGCTTGCTGAAAATGAAAAGCCCCACCCGGAAACCAGAGAAGTTTTAGTTGTTGTGTGTGTGTGGTAGCCTATCCGTTCGAAATGTTTGGAACCCCGAAGAGCGTGCTGTTGTTGTTGTTGTTGTTGTTGTTGTTGTTGTTTTGTTTTTTTGTAAGTGTTTTACGGCGCTTGCAACTGCATTTAAGGTTATACAAACGCGCAGGACCCATTAAACATTAACCAGAGAAGAAGTGCAATATAGTTTCATTCTATACTTCAAATAGTGATGGCATGTGCAAAGTCCGTACAAACGTCTGAGTAATCTAATACATCTTAGAACGTAAGCGTAATATCATCGTTTTCTAATAAATAAACTATGAACTTACTTTGAAGGAACTGCTTCCATATTCTGAACTTTCTGGTGCCACGTACAACTGCTCTGGTTCTGCAAAAGATATAATTATAACTCAATTTGAGTATTGGAAGGAATTAGAACAATTTAATTAGCATTCGTGACAAGTTGCATAAGTTGTCAATGAACAAAGACATTAAATGACGTTGACCTTAGTGTTTTTGCTCGACGTAATATGTCAACTGATACCCAAGTTCTCCCAGTTGTAGTTTTAGTTGGGCGTGTTTCAGCAAAAATAATGTTTACCTCTCAAGAAGAAAGTGTCTGAGAAGTCACCGTCTTGTCCGACCCACACTCCCCCCCCCCCTCCCTCACTTGCGGTTTGTTCCCAGCACCTCTAGATCTATATGCAGCCTGTCTAAATAAATGATTACACCCGCATTGTTGTTGAGTGGTTCTTCTACGGTGAGGCAGCGTTAATTATCACTGTCAGATTTTGCTACGAGTAGTCTATAATTATACCTATCAGTAACACAGAAACGAAGTGGAGGGGGAAAATCAAATCAGAGTGCCTACTTATCTTTAATTGTACATTTCAACGTGCTAAAACAACAATCGAACTTTGGCTGCAACTGTTTCAAGCATCCGTCAATGTTGCATTCTCTTCCCTAATACTACTGGAACCACTACTAAAGATTGAATTTTAAATAAAAAAAAGATCAGCACCTTCGACACGGTAGCGGTCATTCAGTGTTGCGACCAAGCAGGTCAGGAAGACATCAGATTGAGACAACAAAGAAGTAAACCCTTCCAGTCACGCATTCTAAACAAACACCCATACAATAACAGCACGGCATTCAATTCCGATAAATAACCAATCAGTCTTCAAAACAAACATAAAAAAAGAGAACGAAACTAAAATGAAAGGCTGATCGCGTGACTTGGCAAGCAGGTAAATACTTTGGGGACCGTCTATTGGGTCCAGCCTCTGTTCTGGGCGTTTTGTGGCGCCGTGTTGTGTGAACGTACAGTTGTGCTGTCTCAACATGTTTGAACGAACCCCATTGGATTCGTCCTGTTTGTTACTTAGTATGGCCTCCTTCGTGGGTGACAGCTTGATTAATTAAATCGGCAAACGGCCGAGGTGCAATAAGAAACACCAGAGTAACTGTACACTAGGTATTGTGTTTGAAGCTGTCGGTTTCGAAAGGAGTGAGGTTTGCTTGAAACGTCTTTCTTCTCGTGCGCTCATTAGCGTGTTGCTGTGTCTGTGCGCTTGCACAGACGGAAACATTATGTAGATCAGCAAAGAGCAAAACTTAGTTCTCGTCATGAAGACAGTCGAATAGTTTACTGGTGAACTGTGCAGAGGCATACTATATAATCAGTTAAACGGCTTTTGTTTAGGCCTACCGTATTATGTCTCTAAATCATAAGCAATTTTCGAGATCGTTTTTACGTCTTGAGTTGATGGCATTTACTACACAATAGTTTGGACCATAAAAGGAAGATCCTCATAGAAATAAGTACCAGATTAAGTTAGGTTTGATTAAGTTAAGAGAAGCGCACATGCACAATAACAGTAATTAAGTAGAATTTTTTTCCAAAAATATACACAACAGGTAGAAACAAAAGACGGAAAGAAAAGAAGTATAGGACCTACCATTGCAGTGACGCCCTCGAACCACCAACGGATTTATTGTTTTTTGACACAAGCAGAGAAAATCGATGGACAAAGGGTGTGTGTGTGTGTGTGCGTGTAAATGTGTGTGTGT
>NW_004797400.1:244307-246871 GCF_000002075.1 Aplysia californica
CACACACACACACACACACACACACACACACAAAACAAAAACCAAAAAAAGAAGAATAAAACGAAAACAAACAAGGAAAAAAACCAACAAAAAATAAAGCAGAGACAAAGAAATCAAGAAGTGATGTAGTGTTCATGCAGATAACCATGCATCACACTTTTAAAAAATGTGTGTGAATAAGACCATGGCAGTAAGAACTGTCTCAATAAACAACACTACTATCATATTTTCTTGGTCTGAGAAAGGCACACATAAAGTTGACAAACAAATCAAATGGAATTGACGAGAAAATCCGTCTTGTAATGTATTCTGTAAAGACCGCAAAAAGGACGGACAGAAATATGGCCTGCATTTTCGAAATATTTTTTCGCCCTCTTGAACGGTTCCCTATGTTCTCTATGTGACAAAGCACCTAAAGCCATTCACGTTGTTCCTTATTCTTTATCACACAATGTTATCAGTCTTTTAAAGAGCACGGGAACAGAAATCGATTTTGTCGAACAACCTATTGAAACGAAAGGAAAGGATCAAGTGCTGATCAATCCTGACTTAAATAAACACCCCGGAACACCTATGCAAGGAGGGGTAAAAAGAAAGAAAATAAAATATGTAAAAATGGAAACAGGGTCAGGCGGGTGGGTGGGGATTATGCCATAGCATTTTGCCCCTTTCAGGAGAACAGCACACTTAACCTGAGACGCATACAAAATCTATGGGGTATTTAATTTTTCCAGCCTTTATAAAAAGAGGTACGAGTAAACTTGTCGTGCGAAGACCGAAGACCAAAAGAATTGGAACAAGAAAGAAATGTATGAAAAAAGGAATTTTTAAAAATAGAACAGCCGCCGTATCGTATGTATAAAACAGTCTCTTTTAGATCAGTCAATTTATTTCAGAGGTGTAATGTCATATTTAGTATATTTATCCCCAACAGGCTCAAAGCAAAGTATGAGAGAAGCCACGAGAACTCTCTTCGGGCAATCAAAGTTCAAGAATATCCTGTTCAGAATTCTAAACGCAGTCCCCTGGAACCTTTAGCCCAGCACGACACCACCTGACTCACGGTGCAGCCACATACAATACCAGCCACACGCCGGTACCTTAAAGAGGGGAGAAGTCACGCTATGCTGACCTGAAAAGTAGACAAGGGATCTACAGGGTATAGAATGTAATTCTGGAAGTTTTATTATGCACCCATCGACATTATTTAGATTATTTAGGAGGCGGGCGGCTTCGACTCTGCCTGCCAGAGTCAACATAGCCTGAGAGGGACACAACGACCCAGCAGAAAGACGGAAAAAACTCGATAAACAGTAATTATTCTCTCCAATCAGGAATCGAACTCATGTCGCCTGTGTGTCGCAGCAAAGCACAAATATTATAGCACAGACGCCGGTTACAACAGGGGACGATATACATCAAGTGTACAGTTTGGGGCTAACTTGTTTTAATATTAAACACTCCCATGAGTTAAAAACGCTCAATTAAAGCTAAAACACTTAAATGAGGCATTGGAATTGTAGCGAAGCTCATACCACTCCTCTATCTTTGTCATCTATACGTGAAAGTTCGTCACTTTCGCCGCCTAAAACTTCCGAATCACTTAACTTTCGAATTTGACAAAATTTATTGTGGCTCAGAATCATTTAAAGGGTGCACAGTTTCACCGAGGAGCCTGCAGTCATTGTAGTTTAATTTTCAGTTTTTCGTTAGTTTTGTTTAGATCTAATATTGGGAAAAGTCTGTCTTCTAAGATGCCATTGTAAACAAGTGAGCTTTCCGTTCACTAACCCGAGCGCACTGTTCCACACCTTTGAAATTCTGGAATGTACAACCACAAAAGCGGAATAGAGAGAGAGAGAGAGAGAGAGAGAGAGAGAAAGAGAGAGAGAGAGAGAGAGAGAGAGAGAGAGAGAGAGAGAATTAATCTATACATCTATTATATATTTGGCAACTTGGAAACACAAGACATGTGTCATTTTTCTCTCAAGATTTATTGCTCCATTCCAGTAAAGTGTAAATAATAGATCTAGTAGGCCAATGACTTTCCGTTGATGTTAATGCACCGATAATTCCTTTCATCGAAAGCGGGCCCAGCTTGTAATACATATCGCTGGCCAGCTGTTCAGATGTGTACAAAAACCCAAAGTTTTGAATTTTTAAAAATGCAGTCTCTAAATATATTATGCTTTCGGATGTACATATATTCGTGAAAGAAATTCAAAGTCTAAATCTTGAAAAAAAGCAGAAAAAAAAGCAAGAAAATATTAGTGACGTTGGCGCAATTTGTAAAAGAAGAGAAACAGTTTTTTTCCCCCAATCTCCTGAAAATTTTTTATTTTCTTGGATTAGAACATTTGAACAGCATGCCGACGACACTGTGTCCTGTGCAGTATATCATGAGACGTTTATTTCTCCTAAAGTAAGGTAAGTTGTTATACAGATCAACGATAGTGCCAGAGACGGAGACACTATCTACACAAAAATGCAAACAGAATCTGATTGCCAAAGAGCTAGGTACATTAACATTGTCTCCATCATATTATTATTATGAATATATATAT
>NW_004797400.1:248429-250444 GCF_000002075.1 Aplysia californica
GAGAGAGAGAGAGAGAGAGAGAGAGAGAGAGAGAGAGAGAGATTCTATGAGTCACTGTATCATTTTCCAAACTAGCATAATTCATTAAGTGTATTTATGATAGCACTGAGTAACCTATGAGTGGAGGCTGCTGATCTAACCAAGACTTATGACAAGCATGGCGTTGCCTAAATTACATGCCCACATGGCAAGCTGATACATTCTTTTACAACCACCAGCTTTTACGAGAATATGGCCACAAACTGATTCTCAAATTCTGACACAAACAAGTTAAAAAGAACAAACCAATTGTAAAAAAAAACTATTTTAAAAAGACGGTTTACGCCCACATCAACACAATTTAAATCATTTTCATTCAGAGTGCGGGCTGCTTTGACATTGCCTGTCGCACCCAGCCGGGCTGATGGGATGCAACGTCAACGCAGCTATATGGAGATTTCTCTTTAAAAATTAAAAAAAAAAAAAAAAAAAAAAAAAAAAAAAAAAAAGACAACAACAACAAAATCCAACCCGAAACAACAAAACAAAAATTCAAAGAAATCAAAACCAAACCAAACAATACTAAACCAAACCTAACAAAACAAAACAAAACAAAACAACTCCCCCGCATGGGAATCAAACGTAAGTCTTCCGCGTGCGAAGACAAAGCGCCTAAGCGCTGCCTCCACAGACGCGGTGGAGAAGAGCGATGAAGACTTTTATTAGAACGCAAGTTCAAGAACACTCCGATAGGGAATCGAACTCCGGCTCTCTCAATGTACTAGAGTAAACAACAGACGGCTCAAAGTTTACGCTGCAGAGTTTCGATACCCCCCCCTCGTCTTTTTCTCTCATCCCCCTATCTCTTACAACAAAACAAAAGGGGTGGGGGGTGGGGGTGGGTGAGGACTACAAAAGTCACCAGTCTTTGTCAGGTTACTTTGCCAAGGGTGCTGCAGCTGTGTTGTATTCATTCTAGACTGAGTCTATTCATTTTCCAAATAGACTACTTGTCTACATTAAAAGGCTACTTCTAAACTACAGTACTCTACAGCTTCATATAGTAAAGAAATGGTCAGATTGCCAAATCCGAAACAAGACAAATCTAGAATCATAAGTACAATCCCTGGCAGATATCCTTCTTGGAGTACCCAAACATGTTTTTAGGCCCTTGCCAATTTAATTAACTGTTATAATGTTGACTGAAGCATACATATCACCAGTAAGGCATACCGTACATGTTTGCAGTACCAAAACAAAACAAAAAACCCGCAACCTGCTGACTATTTATGCTTAAGTCCTAGTAGTAAACAGAGGAATGACCGATCACTGAACTTTCCTGGTCACTGAACTATACGGCTTAGGAGCAACGGGATAAGCAACAGCACCCATAACAACACGGCGAATTGACACAATAACGGCCACATTTCTCCTGGAAAGTAAATTAGGACGTAGCACACAGCACCTTTGAAAAAACAAATAACAAGTGTAGCCTGAATAAAAGGTACCAGACACCACCAACCACTGTTGCAATGAAGCAACACTTACAAAATTTTAAAAGCCCGAAAATCTTAAACTTTGAGCTAAAGAAGTACACCAATACGACAACGGCTATTTAGAGTAGGGAAAGGGCAAACCAGTAGAAACAACAGAGAAACACATTCGACATAATGATGGTAATTTAAAGTACGGTACTGGGGACAAGTAAAACAGAAACAACAGAGGGAAAGTAAAGATGTGGACCTACCCATAGCAGACTCCAACCCACACTTTTGACAAGGAAGAGTGCCGATCGTTAATTAGCTCACTTAATCCCAATTAATGCATACTCAGAAGATGAAGAGATATGATTATATTAGTAAGTATCCAGGTTGAGAGATCGCCGAGAAATTTCCGGCACGACAGTAGGCTATTGTCACTCAAAGGGCAATAAACGAAAGAACAGAGCTGGGATAAACCTATGAGCAGGAGATTTCAAGCACCACAATAAGGGTCTTTTAATGAGAGAGAGAGAGAGAGAGAGAGAGAGAAAGAGA
>NW_004797400.1:250768-252699 GCF_000002075.1 Aplysia californica
AAAGAGAGAGAGAGAGGGAGGTAGGTATAATGTGTGTGTTTGTGTGTGTGTGTGCGTGCGTGAGTGCGTGCGTGTGTATGTGTGTTTGTGTGTGTGTGTGTGTGTTTGTGTGTGTGTGTGTGTGTGTGTGTGTGTGCGCGCGCGTGCGTGTTGATGTGTCGTAATGACAGCGAGAAGACATTGGATTAAAAGAAAAGGAACCAATTGAAACACAAAGTTCACATCAATAGGGAACGTTATTCTGAAGTACATGTATGACTGCCCCGGCTTCAACATGCAAAATAAACCTCAACCTACCATCCAAAGGAGAATTCGTGTATAAGTAACAATAAATAACGCCGCTTTTCAGTGAGAGCTTCCAAGTTTACCCACACAGATTTTACAATGCCCTCCTACGGAAATCTTTAAAAGAATTTAAAAATGTTTTTACGCCCCCATCGATACACTTTAGATAATTTAGAAGGCGTGTTTCGATCCTGTCTGTCAGGGTCAACTCGGATTGAGAGGGATACAACATCTAAGCAGAAAGATAGAGCATCTGATAAAAGTTATCCACACTCGGGAGTCGAACTCGGGTCTTCTGCATAGGACGCCGTAACACCTAACCGCTACATCACAGATGCAGCGCGTAAATTCTTCTCAAGTCAAAGCCAGTTCAAAGGTCAAAAGCACGAGCTAAAGCTATTGCCCAAACACAAGTTATGTCAACAACAGACACAACAGTTGTAGCTGCTGCAGCCACAACAGCAACTAGGGGTTTAAAGAAATCAACAACGATAATTTCAGGAATGATCATCAGCAACAGAAAAAATACAACAATAACAACACCAACAATAACAGTCTCAACAGCGAAAACAAAACAATACAAAAACAAAAACGAACAAAGAAAGAAGACTCCCCTCCTCCCCCCCTCCTCTTCCACCAACCACCATTACCACCACTACCACCTGCCCCTCCTCCTCTTCCACCACCACCACCACCACCGCCACCCCTCCTCCACCTCCTCCTCCTCCTACTACTACTATTAATACTGCTGCTGCTGTTGCTAGTACAACAAAAAAACAAACCATAAGACACTGAAAACACAACGTGTTTTAAATGAAAAAGCAGCCGAAGTAACATGCTGACGCAGCCCGTTGAAAAGATATATCCAGCACCGGCTGCCCTGCGTTAATCATGATGTGCCCTTGAACTCGATAACAGGTTCTAACGCAGTCATCAAAGTTATAAAACTTTACATGAATACAAGGAAAGAGGCATAAAGACACAATAATCGCCAGATGGCACGCACTGGGTAGAAATACACAGAGAAGAAAAACAAAACGAAAAAAGGACGTGGGTGAGTGGGGGTGGGGTGGGGGAGGATTTAACTCTTAGTGTACGGAAAGACTGTTATTTCTTTGTACGCAGCCAATTTTGTCATCGAATTCAGCTTCATAAACTGCCTTATAAATTCATTCCAATTTAATCTATTCGCATAAAATATACAAAAACCTGAGTAGAAATGAATGATCCAAGCAATAAACAACCAGTTTGTTTAAGAAGTATTTGTATTTGTTGAAGTTTTGTTTGGTGAATTTTTGTTATGGCCGTAAACAATCGAGCAATGCCGTGAACCAGCTGAACAGACAGGCCGTATACTAATACTAATAGTTAGTACAAAGGACAGAAAGCTTTCTCTATATCGTCATTTCTAATGCTCGGCCGGAGAGGATTGTACCTGTATAACCTATTATTTTAATTGAGAAGTACTGCTGGATAATTATGGTCTAGACAGCTCAGGTATAGAGTATAAGTATTAATTGTATTATCCATTATGTTATTTCAAATGTTTGCAAGTGTGTATGTTTGTGCGTGTGTGTGGGCAGTTGTGTGTGTGTGTGTGTGTGTGTGTGTGTGTGTGTGTGTGTGTGTGTGTGTGTGTGTGTGGG
>NW_004797400.1:253175-254245 GCF_000002075.1 Aplysia californica
ATTATATATATGCATATGAATGAGTATTATGTGTGCTCATGAGTGTGTAATGTGCATGGGTTTTCAAGGGTGAAGGGTGTTTTATTTGTATTGTATTTATGTGTGCGCGTGCTCCGAGAAGGCCTGTAGTAAGGTGTGTTAATATTACAAGTAGACGAAGCAGTAACTGATAGAAATAGAGGTGGATTTTGAATAATGTAGGCTACCAACTCTTGCATAATATAAACAGCACAACAAAATAAAACATGTCGAAGTCGAAATAACACAACAATCATTTCCGGTTTCCCTCGTGTGGATTTCTGTCCTGGCTATGAGCAACAAAAGAATGGAATCAAACTTAATTAAGGTATATGTATCCCGTAAACAAATACCATGTATTCAGCAGATACAAGAATGCCTGACTATCTTGTTACGAGTTCCGTTTCGACGTTCTCCCTGCTTAAAGCCTTTGTCTGTTTTGGAATATTGATATTTGGGATCAACCGCTTTGAAATCCACTCCCACCACACACAGCTACTGTTAACAAAGCGGATGGCTGGATTGTTTCGCAAACAAAAGAAAGAAACGAACAAACGTAAGAAACAAACCTTGCCTGCCGTCCGAGGCTTGTCCGGAAGGCCACACAGACTGGACACTTACTCCCGAGATATGGCCCTGGTTTCTTCACCGAGGCTACTTTGTCATTATGACAGCGCCGGCGACACGTTTTTTTATGTGTTTTGTGTTAGTCGGCACGAGCAGGCTGCTACTGGCGGTGATCGAAGCTCTTGATCCTCGAACAAAAGGCTCTCATGGGTCTCATGATTACCTCGGCGGATCGAAAGTGGCTGGTGGTCACCGATAGGGGCATTTACGAGTGTAGCGGACCGTAAACAAAGCAGGCGAGGGGCGGGATTAGCCCCAGCAATAACTGGTATCATTGCCTTCCACCAATAGAAATGCTATTTTCCGGCCGTGGGTTTAAGTATACGTTATATTTCTATTTTTTAAATAAGACAAAACTGGGGGAAGGGAGCGGGGCTGAAAGGGTGTGTGTGTGTGTGTGTGGGTTGTTTTTTTGCTTTATTTTA
>NW_004797400.1:254345-257441 GCF_000002075.1 Aplysia californica
TGCATGTAACAAAGCTGCCTTTTTTATTTCGGGAGAATACAGAAGCGAGTTTGGGTGAGAGGGGGAGGGGTCAGATGACAAAATGAAGGTCTGGACAAGTGGAAAGTTTCACCAAACCCATAAGCCTATTATGTGCGAAAGAACGGCTTATTAGTTTTATGTTGTCTCAGTTAATAATCATCAATTTAACGAGAGAAAAGACATATGAATTGGAGGCCAATAAGGTATCTGAAAAGATTTTTTTCTCAAAACTGTAACATGGTTTCTTGAACTGAGCCGTCGATATGCAGCACAACCAACAAATAAAACATACATGGGTAAAAGTATGTACTTTTAACCATATTTGGGAGTCTAAAAAAGGATTGACCAAGTTTTTGTGTCCAAAAGGCACATCAAAATATACAAAGCTGCAGAATAAATCAGAAGCAAAGTATATCTAATAATGGTTTGGCGTTTTTCGTCCACAACGCAAACTTCTATTTTATTTGTAAGTGTTTTAGGGCGCTCGCAACTGCATACGGTCATATGAGCGCGCGGGACACATTAAAAAAGCATTTTTAGTTTGGTAGGAATTTTAAATATTGCTCAGTAGGCGGGCGAAGCCTACTCTAATGAATTTGAGGACAACCAAAGGATTTTTTAGTTTTAGTACGTGTTTTACGGCTCTTGCAACACAATACGGTCATATAGCTGCCGAAGATTAGAAGTGTTACAAGAGAGTAACAAACACAAAAAAGAAGGAGGAGAATATGGACGATAGATGTTTGTCAGGAAAGAAGAAGCGAACCACACCAGAGCAACCACCAATCACCCACCAAGGGATTTTTAACGAGCGCAATTTGCACACGGGATATCCGAGATTTTTCACCCATATCCGAGAAGGCTAGGTGTTACATCAAACCTACCCTGATATCAGGCGTGTGGCTGAAAAACATCAATATGAGGGATCCAAGGAGTAGCAGTAAAAGAGTCAGGAGCCCACAGAAGGCTCCAAAGGTGGGGGAGGGGGGCAGAAAGTGGAGACGAAAGCAGACGACCGAACGTGATTAGAGGACAGGAAAAGAAATGAAAAGAGACCTTTTTTCTAGAGAAGAACATTTTTCGTTGCTGTCAGGATTCGAACCCGGGACCTACTGAATGAGAGGCGAACATCATAACCTCTAAACCACTAGAGCCCACACGCAAACTTCATTCTTTTAGATATCAGGAACAATAAATATTGATTAGCATTATTGTTTTATTTTTATATTATATGGTTCGCTACTTGGTTGATCAGTCTTAAATATTAATTTTGCACGTACGTCTAAGCTAAAGGTAAACCAAAATGAAAGGACTTTGAGAAGAGAGCTCTGGGTTTTGAAAATGGAAATTCATATCGACACTATAAGGGCCATATGGTGCGGGAAAAACAAGACAGGCAAAAAGAACCAACACAAGGAGAAAAATGAAGAAAAACAGAGGAGATGCGCCCTCCAACCACCCGCTCCGAGAAAAGAAAAATGGGAAGACATCAATATCAAAAATGGATAATTGGATAAGACAAAAGACACTCTTAAGACTTTCGGTAGTCTTGATTAAACCGCCACAAGATAAACTCTTTTTGAAAAGGTAACAATCTACATATAGTGTCTAATGTTTCTCACCCACCCTTTTCTTTGTCTAGCAAGTTCCTTATCGTGTCGTTACCTATCAAGAATAATCTGGCATTGCGGCAATAACATGTTCTATAAGATGTCAAAAACGTAAGCTTTCTGGAGGGCATACTGATGCTCGCATTGTGCATGTGCGCATGCGTGTGTGCGTACGTACGTGTATAGGCCTACAAATGTGTGAGTAAAATATATTATAATATATATATATATATATAATATTATACGAGACATAGTTCGAGAAAAAGACCCCCCCCCCTTTGCAATAAAGACATTCGTGGACGCGAAACGTTACACAATAATAATAATAATAATTTAATAATAATAATAATAATAATAATAATAATAATAATAATAATAATAATAATAATAATAATAATAATAATAATAATAATGACAATGATAATAACAGACCACATTTATATAGCCCTCTATCCCATACAAGTATAAGCTCTGTATGCGGGCGGATCTTTCAATTTACTCTATAAATAATCCCACCATTCTTTATTACAAAGTGTAACGGAGACTCCTGACACCAAAGCTGAGCACACGTTGATCCCCGTGTGATGTGAAGTCACGGCAGAAGTGATGGACCGACTTAATCGGACAGCCACTACTGCGATAAATTATTGTTGTCAAGATGGAGGTATAGGGGGTAAAAGGGAGGATGAGGGTGGCAATGTTTAAATCAGTATGAAAGTCCAAACGTTTCGACTAAGGTGTGTTCAAGGGGCATCTTCAAAGCTTTTAGTTATGAATTGGGCAAAGTAGATATAAAGTATAGAGTAATCCATCTATTTTAGGATTTTGTTCTTAAGTAATTGACACCCCCCCCCCCATCCTCCTTAAAACACCTACAAAAAGAAACAAGATAAAAAAAAATCAGAAACCCCTGAACAATGAAGACTTGGGACCATAAGTAAAGGTGTTTTTTTGTTAAGTGTTTTACGGCACTTGCAACACAATAAGGTCATATAAGTGCTGAAGATTAGAGGTGTTACAAGAGAGTAACAAACACAAAAAGAAGGAGGGGAGATAAAAATAATAGACGTTTGATAGCAAAAAAAAAGCAAACCACACCAGAGCACCCGCCTACTACCAGCAGAAAAGGTTTAAGTTGGGACGGAGTGAGAAGTAGGGCGACGGAGGGTAGGGTATGGGAATGGAAGTGGGAGGAGGAATGAACGAAGTTTAGGACGACGGGGTGGGGCAAGGCGAGAAGGAAAAGGAGTAAGAAGCTGATCGTATGAAGAAAAATGAAAAGAGGGAAGGAGTGAGAGAGTGAGACAAAAGAGCATGAAGTAGGATGCTCAGGAGAAGAAAGAAAAGGAGGTGAACAGGAAAGGTAGGAGAGAAAAAAGAGAAGGAGCACTGGAGAAGTCCAAGTAAAGAGAAATGCGGGGGTGAGGGCAACATGGATTTTTAGAGGGGGGGGGGGGGGGGGGGG
>NW_004797400.1:257541-272359 GCF_000002075.1 Aplysia californica
GGCTCAAACCAACGGTTTTCTTTGCTCTGTTTCTCTCGTTTGTATCTTAAAGCTTGATAAATCTCCTTTGTTTTCAGTGACGGGATACTAATATCGCCGACCAGCTGTTTAGACGCACTAAGCCCAGCATGGTGAACTTTAGTGAAATATAGTTTCTTAATCCGTTGCAAATGCTCAAGAAATTTTTATGGAATTTCAAATTCTAAATGTTGAAATAAGAAAAAAAAATCATAGTGTAGCTACATTTGTTTAAAAAAAAAGAGAAACAGTTATTCCTCTTCTGAAATATTTTGCATTCTGGGCGTAGGTCATTTGAACGATTTGTTTACACGACTGATACAAGTCAGAAACAAAACTACCAGTTGTCTAACGAAATACATTTCTAACTCTGTAGCCACTCACTTATTTCCCTTACTAACTTCATGAGTTTTACGGGACTTACAACACAAATAGGTCATATAAATGCCAAAGATTAGAGGTGTCACAAGAAAGTAACTTAAACACACACACACACACACACACACACACACACACACACACACACACACACACACACACACACAAACAAACAAAGTGGAGAGATATGGACGATAGATGTTTGATAAGAAAGAAGGAGCGAACCACAACAGAGCACCCACCAACCACCCAGTTTTAAGAATTTCAGTTTGCAAATATTTTCTGTACAAGGCATCGTTTCAGGGTTTGGTTTACATTTAACAGCCATGTCTTAATTAGCTCAGTTTCAGAATGATCGATTCAGAATTCATCAGGTTTAGCTCGGAGTAGACTTCATTCTTTAGACGGACCAGCTCATAAACCATTTCCGAGTGAGGATTTACAATATAACAGTTCATCGTAATTAGAGGTCGGAGTCTGATAGCCAAAAACTTTAGAAGGGGTAAGGGGTATCAATGGTTCGTCAGAAACCAGAGACGTTTTTTTGGGCGAGGATACGCTCTGTTTGATTAACGTTGGAATCGTAAAGAAGATCTTGTCTGTAGGAGGCGGTGGGAGAAATCAATAGTTGAAAGCAGGACGATCAACGGTGTAACGATTTGTAAAATCCGTTTTACACGCTGAGGGGGATATCGATCCAAGTAATACTCACAGACAACACACACAGACAACACACACACACAGACAACACACACACACAAGCATACACACACAACACCCACGAACAACACACACAGACACACACATGCATTATCGACAAAAGCACACACACAACCGCACATAGTCTATACACAGTCGAACATGTCTCCATGACGATCACTCCTAGAAACAAAAAATAACGGTACAAAAAAATTATCGGTACAGACAGATGGCCGCTATTGGCAGAATCTGCGTTATGGTCACTTACTAGACTTGACAAGGTGCACAGATGTTTCAAAATCTGAAATCTTCATTCTGTGTTATCGTTTCATTTTGATTAAAATTGTTATCTACCATAAGAGCATTGATTCAACATGCCTACTTCGTCTGAGGACGTGTTGGCTGAAAACGTTTGTTACTTGTAGCAAGTAACCCGTACGAGCTGGTTTTGAGGCCGAAATTGGATAGGGACAGCTGTGCACAGGTTAAACAAACAGAAAACGCGCAAGGGTGTCACAGAGCAGTGGCTGTTGTTAGTTACAGGTGGCCACCATGGAAAGGTAACCGTTAAGGAAGGTTCGAATATAATACACACACACACACACACACACACACACACACACACACGCGCGCGCGCGCACGCGCACGCGCGTACATACACGCACAAGGGAGGGGGGAACTCGTTGATCACCTGTGCACAATGGTAAGAATTCAAGAAGGCGCTTGAAAAGAAGTGCTTAATTCGTCCTAAGCTATATTTCATGAGATCCAAAGAGTTTGCCTTATTTGCAAAAGGATCTGAAATTGTTTTTTGTGCTCATTCCAATTGTTCAGTGCTCAAATGTCCTCGCTAGGTGGCAGGCAGGGGCAATAAACCCAAATGGAACATCGTCAGTCTACATAAAAAATCTCTCAACTTGTGCCCGCACAGCGTCACCTGAGACCACATCAATTGAACGTAGTTGAAATTTGCTATCAAACTGGCTTATCTCACACAAAAGTTCAAGAACCTAATGCTGATAAACCCCTCTTCCGAGATACGTCACTCTTGATCCACAAAAGGGTGGGGGGTAGAGGTTCCAGAGAAACACCTTATCTTTAGCCCGCTGAGTATATCAAGTTTCTGAACATACCTGCCACTGATCCTTTTACCTTCGTGGATTCGTATCGCTAGTGCCAAGGCATATGTCAATCTCGCAAATCAATACTGTACCACCAGGATGTCATCTTATCTTTATAAACTCTTATAGCGACCAGTGAGGGGGCAGGTGATTTTGAAGGGAAGGTGTGACAAATTCTGAATTCAGAGTAAAGATTCGAAACCAAACTGTGCGCCATAGTTGCTGGCTACTGATTACTCAGCCAGGTCATGATAAAGTCCGTCAGGAAGAGCATGTCTTCTGACTTCAACTTTAGTGACTATTAACTTTTCCTTGGACCATCTGCCCCCAAATATGGTTAATGTTCTTTTTTTCTTTTTTCTTTTCTTTCTAGGCTTTGTTCGTCCACAGCAGGATGTAGCTTAAAAATAATAAATATACCGGTCCACCATTTGAGAAACATTAAAATTATTTGATCAATTCAAGGAACTAATAGGTATAACAGAGAGAATACATGAAGAAAGACATACAGCAAATAGAAACTGATAACTATGAAGGGAGAGAGAGAGAGAGAGAGAGAGAGAGAGAGAGAGAGAGAGAGAGAGAGAGCGACAAAGAGCGAGATCCACAGGAAGAGAGAAACTGACTTCCTAGCAACCAACCATATTATTGTACAGAATCTTGTCATCACTCACCTAAGTCAAGGTCCAGGAAGCAGACATTTCCTTCAGGGTCAAAGGCCACGGTGTCAGGACTAATGCAGAGGGTCTGGAATAGGTCATGGCAGTCGTTGACATACTCCAGGGTCAAGCAGCACTCGCGACACAGCGCCCACAGTTCTTGCTCCTCTAGAAAGCGGCCTCGAGTCGCCAGAACCTCGGACAACGAGGCTGTTGCCATTTCTCCAGCGGACTCGATGGAAACGGGACTCACTGCGTCCGTCGCCATTTTGTTGCAACGTTGTCGTTGTTGCCCCAGCAAGTCTCAGGCTTGGCGACAAAACATTGTTGTTGAGGAAAGGGCTTAAGTTATCGGTTGTCTTTTTATGATTTTAGTATATCCATAATGTCTTTTCCACATCCCGTTTAATACGCCGTTGCTTTGATGGATTTAGTATTGCAGTGATGTCTCTCATTTCTGACGCTTGTTATAACTGCGGTGCGAAGAAATTGGCACATATTTTTTCGCCGTTCATTTCATGGACATCCACGATCAAGCCCACATTTCATCTTTCATGCACGTCCCTGAAACAAGATCATAAAAGGTATAAACGTCAGTGTAAAAACTGGAGAAGTGACATTTTATATACATGCTTGACATGCAAGGTGACAGCAAAAATTTGGTTCAGTTTCAGGAAGAAATAATGAATGCTCTATTAAAAACTGATTCACCGGATAAAGTCATCAATACTGTCCCTTGCAAACAACGAATTTTCACATATTGTATTTTGGTTGTTTTCCAGATATATAAATATTCCTGACCAAAATACATTTTTCCTGTTTTTAATTGGATGATACAGGAGGAGATAGTTACTTAGGAAACATTAGCCTCCCCCCCCCTAAGAAAAAAGCAAATATAACAGAAAAAGCTGAGCAATTTTTTTAAAACAACAAAACAAACAAACAAATAAACAAACAAATAAACAAACACACACACACACACACACAATAACGTCTCAAAGCAAAAAGAAACATCACAGACACAATCATCAAATTATGTCGAAAAGAAGTCCGCCTGCTTATCAATTAATGAATCTTTCGTTAAAAGCCGCCCTAACGGGTACTTTGTTCTCGAAAATCAAAGACAAAGGACACAAACAGCAGTTTCGAGTACAGCAGTCATCCTTTAATCAAACAAAGCGAAACCCTGTTCACCACACACACACACACACACGCACACACACTCACACACATCATCACCATCATCATTTCTACGAAACAGCTATAAGTATGTAAGGCCTTCCCTCTCACCTTAGCTCAGAATAATAACAAGGTCTATGACACGCAAGGATCACCAGAAGTAAGGGCTATCGAAAACTCCAGACCGCAAGTCTCAAAGGCAACAAAGCTTACAAACCAGGTGGATTAGAGAGTTGGTGGGATAAAGAAGATTAACGCAAAAAGTCAGGAGGCGTAGTTCGCGACTACTGTAACTAATAGCCATGCTATTCAGGCGGGTAAATCCTCGACTGGTAGGTGGAGCTCAAAATTTGTGGGCCGTTAATCATGTGCTATCAAAACAATCTAATAGAGACTTGTGGTACTAAAATTATACTGTACGTTTCTATTGCTACCATCTCTATGGTTATACTTTTCTAACACAAAAGACTTTTCTACCTTAACTATCGACTATCTATTACTCCTCTCTGCCTGAATAACCTGACGATAATAATATGTAGGAAGAGAGTAAGTTAGGATCGAACTATTTTAGTCTGTCTGTCTGTCTGTCTGTCTGTCTGTCTGTCTGTCTGTCTGTCTGTCTGTCTGTCTGTCTGTCTGTCTGTCTGTCTGTCTGCCTGCCTGCCTGCCTGCCTGCCTGCCTGCCTGCCTGCCTGCCTGCCTGCCTGCCTGCCTGCCTGCCTGCCTGCCTGCCTGCCTGCCTGCCTGCCTGCCTGCCTGCCTGCCAAACACACCCTCAATCCAGCAATCTACTTTATGGTCTTTCTGTTAGTCAGTCAGTCCTGTCTGTTTGCCAAAATTTCTGTTTATCATCTAAAGCTCCTCATCCGAGTGGGGGGAACATGACGTCGGAATGAACAGGGTTGTTCTTTTAATAAAAATCTAATATGGTTTGATTTGAATAAAGAGAAGCACAGTGACACAGCACCTCGCACATAGAGCTGGGGAAAAGGAAGATGAATAGACAGAAATAACAGAGTAAGAGTGAAAAAGTAGGACCTATCAGAAGCACCCTCTAACTGCCTGCTTAGAAAAAAATGAAAGACAGTATGGAATAAGAAGCACAAGTGGCCCAGGTAGTGCTGTCAAAGAAGCTCTCATCCTGAGGATAGTAGATATAACAGACTGTATACCGTGTTTTTCACACGTGCCTTGAATTAATAATTTTCGCGATTTAAAAAGAAATTTATGAATTCAAGTCGTTCGCACAACTGCATTGGACCACATGACACCGGGCGACTCAAACTAATCACAAATTCAAAACGTTCGCGAAAAACAAAAAGAGAAAAACTCGGAAAAAGAGCTCTCGAAAAACCCGGTGTAGGCCACCAGTCGTTAGACCAAATGGCAAGACCCCTGAAAATTCATGTCAGACTTGCATTATGGAAATACAGTGACACAGGTGGACTTTCCGTTTCCAGCGATATTCAAAGACATTGTCTATACCTGCGGGGTTCACAGGACGTCTGTACTGTAAGACATCGAATACATAATACCATAGTTCTTGTGGTTCTTCACAATCAAAGAAAAAAGAATAGTGTATATTACACGTTTACAATCAACGTAACTTGTACATTTTTGGGGTGACTGAATAGAAACAGCTTTCACGATGTAAACTATCTAGATTCTACTGCAGCCTGCCGCTCCTCTTTCTATCTGTATACCACTCTCTAAGTTGCGGTTATGTTTTGAAGAGCATTTAGTCAAAAACTTAGGAAAAACATAATGGAAACTTTACAAAACCATTCTGCCTTTCAATATTCCCCCAAAATATACACATATATCAACCCACTGGCAGCATTAATCTCCAGCACTATTATTATGGGAACAGTAGGCTCCCTTCAAAGGCACGTTTTACGTTTTACGTCTCTCGAAACATTTACGTCACAATTCTCGGTCGGTCGAACCGAGGGAAAAGTGGCGATCGTACCGATTCAAACGATCTGTTCCAAACAATGTTTTCTGTATCTTCATGCTGGTCCTGCTATGAACCGAGACCCATAAACCGGGGGTTCAAAAGACCACAAAACGTGAATATTTCGACCACTGCTGCCCGTGTTGTCGAGTGGCGTACTACGCTTGAAACACTGGGCCAAGATTTACAAAGAAAATGAGATTTGTTTTATGGTTCCTCGGGCTCTTTAAAATAGCACTTGATAATTTAGGACCAGGCAGAGGCAGGTTCTGATTCCCTGAGGACTACTTTATCACGCTGAAAATGAAGTAAGATTGAGATGTAACGACGAATAATTTATCACTTACCATAAATCGAAATTTGTCGTACTAGACCACGGGTACTGCAGAACAGAAAATCTACGAAACCTTTAAGTGCATGGGGCATCAATCCGATACCATAAGATATAATGCTACTCAAACAGGACTTTGTATCCTAATATATTCATCGACCGGTCAGAAACCCGCCGAAGTTGAACCATAAACACCCCAACAGCCCTGCTTGTCTTATACGTCAACAAGAGAACACATGGGCCTCCCAAGTGTACGTGTTTCATCAGTGTCAGCGGGCTGAACGAGTTACGAGAGGTCGGATGAATATGAGAACAAAAAGTAGGTGTTTCCCCATGGGTATAATTTAGGTCATAGACCGGCCGGGCTGATTCGACCCCCACCTCCACCCCCCTGTACCCTAATCAGGGCCAACCTGGGCTGAGAGCTAGACGCTCAGATCATCCCAGATTAAAGACGGAGATACTCGATAGAAATTCATTCTTCCCACACAGAAATTGAACCCAGGCTGATACCAAGGACTCCATTAGGGTAATAATTATTTGGTCAGGAAATGTAATGTTTTTTTTTCTCCAAACTTCTCTTTTCCATATCTTTTTTCTCTTTATCTTGCTCTGTCTTTCCTCTTCTCTATGAGGATGTTCATAGATAGACAGACAGACAGACTGACTAACTGACAGACAGACAGACAGACAGACAGACAGACAGACATAGCGATCGATCGATCGCGATCGACAGATAGATGGATAGATAGATAAGAGTCTGTGCAAATATGGGCAAGGGGGGGGGGGGCGTGGAAGGAAGCATACTCACGGTCGCTTGTGTAAGGGGAGAGTTCATTGCATCATGTGCTATGCATTAAGTTTGCTTCAACAAGTAACTTTGACGGGATTTTTATTTCGCACGCCATAATGTCGGTATAAAATAGATAGATGTTGTTAGTCTCACTTGGAAGTGAGAAGCGGCTAAATAATACTGTGAGCAAGGAATGTGTCAGTAAACATCCAACCAGCCATATTCATGACCCCCCCCACTCCACTAACCTGAAAAAACAAACAAACAACAACAACAAAACAACAACAAACAACCCAACAAGCATAACCACAACATGGAAACATTTTAATCATCAACATTGAACATTTCAAAACGAAAAAAACAAAAAACAAACACCCCGCCCCCTTTTCTCCCCAAGCAACGCCACCTTCGGCAAAACGGACCACCTTTTGGTAGGATATTTGTCGTCTAAGTAAATCACCGGCTTGCATTATGATGTGTTCAAGTATATATTGTAAAACAAAAGATTGATGGATCGGATCGAAAGATTTATTTATGTAGTGAGCACATTATGCGATTTCTGCAGTGTTTGATTTTTACATTGTTTGTGTTATTGTTTTATACAACGTCGAGTGATTTTTCTTCTTTTAAATCTGAAAGTGTATATCATATCAATCAACTTGCGAGAAAACGTTGGGTTAAAAAAATAACGGAGACAGACGAAATCAGTAAAAGAATAGGTAAGAAATAAAGCCCTACAGTGGCGCCCTCAAGATATCCATCCATTTTCCAGCTTATAATCAGTTAACCAAACATTTTTTAAAAACGGAGTTTGTGGTGTGTTAGGTCTTTTGTCGTAGTACGCTGACGATGTGAGGACGACTATCGTGTGGGGAAGTTATTTTTATTTAGTGCCGTATCTCCTTGTTTGTTTCAGTAGAGGGTTTACGGCGCTCGCAACTGCATTAGGTCATATGAGCGCCAGAAGTCTAGAGGTGTTACAAGAGAGTAACAAACATAAAAAAGAAGGAGGGGAGATAAAGACGATAGATGTTTGATAGGAAAGAAGGAGCAAACCACACCAGAACACCCACCAACCACCCACTTGTCGAATCTCCGACTGTCTACTGGGATGTTGTATCGTGTTTAGAATTGGTTGGTCCTAAAAGGGACGGCCAAAGCAGCCTGTCTCCAAAATGATGTTATTTGTATTTATTAGAACGTAAAATACTTACAACCAGTTTGATATTAAAAAATACACCAATATATGTTTTAAGTTTTAGCGCAGTATTTACTAACTGAGAGACAACATTTGTTACAAAGCAGCAGAGAGGAGTTAAATCGGTGGACAAGAAAGTATAATTTATCTATAAATTCGCCAACACAAACTTTTCAGTACATCAAATCAAACAAACTGGACGTACTTGAACGTGGCCACTTCGCACTGGAAGTGGCCTTGCTTCCCTTCTCCAAGACAAACACTCCGTGTCCCCAAGCCAAATATGGAACGGCTCCGTCATTCTGCTCCGATAAGAACTTAGTAGGGTCATCAACACAGCAGCTGATGACCACGTTACATCAAAGTGAACCCTTGAACACACACAAACGGCTAGGACAAGTTTTGAAAATTCCCGAAATAAGTTTTGAGGAGTTGAGGAGATAGTGGAGACGAGAGGATAAGCTGAGGCCCAGCCGAGGCCCAGCCGAGGCACAGACATTCATCATTTGTCTTTGTCCAGGGACACACGAAGCGTCAAATAGTGACGGGCTGGCTGCCTGTACAGGCGGACATTTGGCAGGTGAGTTGTAAAGTTAAAAAAAAAAAAAAAAAATTAAAATAGCGAGAAAGGCAGGAAAAGAAATAATTCGCTGCCCCAGAACTACAAATCTATCGTCTGAGTACTTAGTTTTGAGAACATTGACGTTTAAAAAAAAGGTGAGTTTCATAACTAGTCAAGCTTTTTCGAATGCAATTCTTTGAATATTTTGATAACGACTCAGAATAATCTTACGACTATGATAGACCAGAGGGAGCATTTGGTTTCTGACCTCACTGTCATAGTAAATCAAAACGGCCAAACATGTCAGATTGAACTTTGCAATTCTAAGGTATCGAATTGTCTTCTCTGTCACTTATTATAACATTTTCAACATTCAGTTAAGTTTTTCTTGATTTGTCCAGCCAGACAGTTTGATGGTAAAAGTCGCATGCGCCTATAGCCCCTTTGTTTGTTTGAAAGAATTCTTTAATTCCAAACAATTAACTATCCATAAAGAAAAAATAACGTTACAACGATTGACGTTCACTGGACTAATAAACATGGACTGACTTCACCCACATGTTATTATAATTATTGTAAATGTTTTACTCGCCTGTCGACACAAGTTGGATAATTCATGTAGCGGGTTACTTCGACTTTGTTTGTCAGTGTCAAACAAAGCTGAATGATGGGATATAACAGCTCATCAGATAGTGGTCTATACTTGAAGCAATAATCTTTTTTTTTTGTTCACGCTGGAATCGAACTCACGCTCAATTTCAAGACACCCGTGCTTCAGTTAACTCCTGACAGTGCTGCTATAAGCAAAGAAGAATTTTGTAGGCAAATCATGTATATCAATAATTAAAAGATCAATCTATCTATCTATCTATCTATCTATCTATCTATCTATCTATCTATCTATCTATCTATCTATCTATCTATCTATCTATCTATCTATCTATCTATCTATCTATCTATCTATCTATCTATCTATCTATCTATCTATCTATCTATCTATCTATCTATCTATCTATCTATCTATCTATCTATCTATCTATCTATCTATCTATCTATCTATCTATCTATCTATCTCGCAAATGCTCATGCAAGGGGAAATTGGCATTAACAAACAGAGAGACACACAGGAAGAAATGAGGATCGTTTCCACTCTTACACAAATCTTGGGTGCACTATGCCTTGAAGATGTTTTCAACCCCTCACCTCTCCAACCCCTCACCAGAACAAGCCATACTTAACTCAAATACAACCTCTCCAGAAATGCACCCCCCCCCCTCACACACACACACACACACACACACACACACACACACACACACACACACACACACACTCATGCACCACCTTATTTTCCTTTTATGACAACTTTGTCGAAAGTAAGACGGAGCAGGTTATGATTAGACATTATTTCGACTCTCTGGTTATGAGTTCATTGCAAAACAAGAATTCTTTTGCAATCAGATGAATGTTTGTCTAGAGGTACCGATGTAAGTACATACAAACTGAAAGCAGTAGAAAACTTGTGTATTTCAATCATCAAAAGACAAAATCCAATCTCGCTATTAAAAATCAAGACTGCGTGTAACCGTAAGCATCCAGCGATGTTTAATGTATTCTTATGAACGCTTTATAATTACCAGCTTGATAAAAATTATATAAAAACAAATGCATGCTCATGTCCTCATTAGGTATGTCAAATAATAACCTGTTATACATTTCAGAATGTTACCATCAAAAACACAGACGTGGATACTTCCCAGAGGCCGGGAACTCCTTTGCTCAGTGTGTTCTCAGAGGTGTTTGTCTGCCCCGCCAAGTGGAATGTTCAAAGATCAACTCCTTACAGCCAACACGAAACATGAAGGCCAAGTGAAGCATTCGCAGACAGCGCTTCCCTTCAGTAAAATGTTGGGACCTAAAGGAGCCAGGAGAATACCATACATAGGAACATTGCTGATGTTCAAACCCTTCAGTCCCTATACTATCGACACTTTTGACCGCATGGTGAGTTCAAAACACGATAAGTATGGTGCTATCTTCAGAATGAGGATGGGGAAGGAATACACTGTATTTACCGAAAACGTCGCTGACGTTGTGACTATATTCCGAACGGAAGGGCCCTACCCCAGAAGACGTCTCATGAATCTGAACAAAGTGTTCAGAGAGCGTAACAACTTGCCCCTCGCCCTCGGCGGACTTTCCGGGCCCGAATGGCATGAGCTTCGACGTCCACTGAACCCCCTTCTGAACAAACCACAGATGTGCCTGCATTATCTGTCTGCTCAGAACAACGTGGCTGACGATTTTGTCAAGAGACTGGGTGAGACTACGTTATCTCGGGAACAACAGTGCGAGGAGTTTTTCAAGTACGCCGCAGAGAGCATCGGGGTGGTTTGCTTCAATTGCAGGCTGGGCTTTTTGAATTCTGACTTGAGTTCTTCTCGAGACAAGCACAACTTACTGGAAGCCTTCAAAACAGTGATGCACTGTAATTATGTGGCTATGGTTGGTCTGGAGAGAAGGTATCAGTTCACAGAGCAGGATGAGTTTTACCAGCTGTACAGCCGTGCCATGAAGCTCATCGCTCATGAATCAATGCAGTACGTGGAAGCCGTGATGTCAGGATTAAAGGCCAAGCAAACATCAGGTAGCCAAACCATAGAACAAGAATCTGACTTACGTGCTTATATTGAAACAAATCTCCTGGCCTCTTTGATAGTAAACAGCAATCTTGAAATGAACAAAATCATCGCAATAATAGAGTCTCTGCTCGTCGTCGGCACAGATTCTACAGCCAAAAATCTCGCCGTATTGTTGTATAATTTAGCTAGGCATCCCGAGAAACAACAAAAAGCTGCTGATGAAATTATGGGTATTATGGGAGAAAACGAGCCCGTGACACCAAAGACAATTTCAGAAATGCACTACTTGAAAGCGTGCGTCAAAGAGTCGATGAGGCTGAATTTCCCTACTGCAAATGGAACCATGCGAATACTGAACCAAGACACGGTTCTCAGCGGTTATCTCGTGCCCAAAGACACCAACGTCATCCTGGGGATGAGGCGAATCGCTCATGACCCTCGATATTACCCAGATCCAGAGAGCTACAAACCAGAGAGATGGCTCAGACAGAAACAGGGCTCACAGACAAGACGAGACGAGGTCGTGTCGCGACAGGCCTTCACGTACCTACCCTTCGGCCACGGAGCGAGAAGCTGCATTGGCCGACGCTTTGCCGAGATGGAGATCCAAGTAGCCGCCGCTAAAATCTTACAGAAGCTGCAGGTGCGAGTTGACAAGTCTTACGAAGGCTTGGACCCTGTGTACACGCCGTTTATTACACCAAGAGTCCCTATTCCGTTTGTTTTTGAGAAGAGGAAAACTTAACCCATAACGACTGTGTCAGGAAGACACTTGGCAATCCATGATTCCACCAACATTTTCAAGTGCATAAACCTCAAACACAAAACTGAACCTCATATGCGGTCGTTAAAGTACTATGAAATAAATGTGCTAGTGTTCATCTTTTAAAATCGATAAGGCAGTGAAGCTAAAGAGACATAATGACACAGATTCTGTTTTTGTTTTTCCTAGTAAAAAACAACAACACTTGCATAGGTGGCCTCTTTTCAACCGAAGCCATCACTATTTGGCATCAAAGCACCGTTCAACCATTCGCAGGATAATAACCATGACAAATCTGGATAAATGATGATGTTTTGATTTAGAGTACCCCATCTGAACACGTAGATGCCAAACAATTAAAGCACAAAATTGGAAACATGCGATATACGGCCTTGTCATATGTACCAACACACCCGCAGTTGTGCGAGTTACGAAGAGGTGTACAAACGTTGTCGGTTAATCAGTGCAAAGAAAAAAAACAGTATTCATAAGCACAAATAACAGAGGGAGATTATTACGCTGGACCAACCGGTGGTGCCCTCTAACTGCGAACAAACACCAGCACAGGAGAAACATTTTCACCTGGATACTTAAATGGCAGATGTACACGAGAAAAATATGAAGTCAATTATCAGGCACTGTCGAGGTTGAAGGGTAACAAAATTATTGCAGCCACAACAAGATTCAAAGAGAGTCAAAAGGGTTTAATCTAAAGCAGACGCAAACGATAAAAACATTTTATATTCGCTCGTATTTTTGTTTCTATCTTTTCGTTTCATCTATGTCATTTAGTATGTCTGTTCTCGTCTTCATTTCCTCCTGTATAGCAGCCCAGCAAATATCAATGTTAGTAGTTTTGCTCATACCACTGGAAGACCGTTTTTAAGTGGAAGAGGCTGAAAAAGGAAAATGCTCTACTGTTTGGGTTAAGAAAAAAGAAATATAGGACTTCAAGTGCTGTAGAGGGAAAGTAGAAAGTGGAAAAGGGAGGGAAGTAAGTTGTGATAGAAATATCGTTTTTCAAGGAGGCGTCGGGATAGAGGAGAAACATGTACGTGGAACAGTGTAGAGTAATAATATCACTGACAACACTGAAGGAGAAAAAGACCACGCCTGGGCGGGCACCCACAAACCACCCAAGTGGGGAAAAAGGGGATGGGGTGGGAATTTCGTATACATATGGAAGTGTTAAGAGGAGAACAAGTAAACGCCCACGAACAAACTTGCTAATACTCCGACACATACCCAAAGGAGGTTTATCAAACAAACGAACACACACACACACACTCACACACACACACACTCACACACACACACACACACACACACACACACACACACACACACACACACACACACACACACACACACACACATGCGCGAAAACAGGAAGAGACGAGTGTTTAAAAAACGGGAAAAAGGAAAGAAAAAAAAAAGGGGGGGGGGGGGGTGTTCCTGGCTGCGTCACCTTCATGTCGATACAATTATAATATTATTGTTTTGGAATGACGAAGTCATATTTTTGTCGATGATACTCCTCTGTCGAGGCCTACATAATGCAGGAAGCAGTTCGGATACAGATCAAAAGATTGATAGCTTGACGGATAAATAAAATAGAGAAGATTTGTATCAACCAAAACTGACAGTGCGCGTTTCAGATATGACTCAGAAATTTTAACTTATTGCGACTAAACAGTATTTTCAAACCTAACCGAGCGACGGAGTACATTTTTGGACATAGATTATTTACTAGTAATTGCATATTACATGTACAGAGATATAATATTTCTCTTGCCACAGTTAGAGTTTGGCAAATATGTAAGGCCTAACGAGAAATGTATTTGAAATGAATGGAAACGAAAAAGAAAAGTGCCTACGTAAAGTCTTGCAAGTAGATTAGAGTATATTATTATTAGAATAGAGCAATATCTAGATACCAACATAAAGCATTTTACATGTTCCGCGAAATATTGACTCTATCGAAATGTTTCACATATTTTAAACTAGACTTAATTATCCTCAAGTTTAGTCCTACAAAGCAAAACAAGCTTACAAATACACAGACATAACCTACATGCTTACATATAGGACTAGAATTACAAAGATTAAAAAATTTTTTTTTTCAAAGGAAGCGAGCAGCAGCACTTGGAGCGAGACAAAGAAGAAAGCTATTTGGAATTTGATCGATATAACACTGATTTTCTGTAGAGCTGTGATTTCAGCTGGCTAAAGAATTTCTGCTGCAAGCCCATCGGTTCGAACAAAGAACTCTTTTCAAGCCTCGCTTGTCAAGAGAAAATAAACATTAAGATATGCAGTGACAAGTCAATTAAACAAGTCAGCTTGCTATGTACAGTTTAATTCACTAGAGGAAAAATCAATACAGAGAGAGAAAAGCTGCCATCGCACCTAACCCACCCAACGCCGTGGTGTTGCCGCTTCTGCTTCACCACAGTCATAACCACTTTTTCTTCTTCTTCTTCTTCTTCTTCTTCTTCTTCTTCTTCTTCTTCTTCTTCTT
>NW_004797400.1:274025-275450 GCF_000002075.1 Aplysia californica
CCCCCAAACAAACACATACACTGGCACACAAACGCACACACACACACATATACACACGCACACACACACATACACACACACGCACACACACACGGTTACCTCTTCACTAGCAAAGAAAACACACCATTCCATACGCATCTTATTAAAGGACATTACATGTACTTAAAATAAATAAAACGCACCTATTTCAGCAGAAAAGAAAAAAAAGTGATACGAACACGAGTCCCAAGAGGGGGTACAAAGTTAAGCCGTGGGATATCCACCACTCCTCTCAAGCATTCCGTCTTTAAACCCCCCCCCCCCCCCCCCCCCCCCCCCCCCCCCCTCCTCTACCTACTCCCCCCCCCCCCACACACACACACTCCTCCCCTTTCCTCAACTGAGATCAATATTGTCTTATCGGTCGTGATCGGTTCCTCCCGGAACAGAGCCCGTTGAGTAGGGGCTTATGGTTATGACACGGCACTGGCACAGAGCCACAACAGAGGTCTAGGGTCGCCTGAATCACTGGGAATAATAACATTAATGCTGATGATATCTAGTGGCCTTTCAAACTCAGCTACAGGTGGTCGGGAAAAAGTTTACTATAAATAATGTAGATCTATTGGTGTTTGTGAATAGTGTGTTTGTAGATAGAAAGATAGATAGATAGACAGACAGACAGACAGACAGACAGACAGACAGACAGACAGACAGACAGACAGATAGATAGATAGATAGATAGATAGATAGATAGATAGATAGATAGATAGATAGACAGATAGATAGATAGACAGATAGACAGATAGACAGAGAGACAAAGAGACAAACAGAAAGACAGACAGACACTGTCCCAAACTCGTTGACTGCGAGAAAACAATAATCTCCCTTTTTACACGGATCTATACCAACTTTGAAAGCGATTATATTTGATCATCCGGGCACAATACATAACCTATGTACAAGTACCAATTTGAACAAGTCAGGGTAACACTATTGCACCAGCCATGTCCAGAAGTAACCCAGAAAAACCCTTTGAAAATTAAATACGCTGAATTCAAGCCTGTTATTGCAGGGAGTACGGAACTGATTCAGATTTAGATCTAAAGTACCTTCTGAAGGAGCAATTCGGAGGTGGTAAGAACTAAGAACAGTTCAAAGTGAGAGCAAAGCATATTATGTCAGTAAGCCATTTACTAAAGAAAGGGAGTAAGCATTGACAAAACGGCGCAGAATGTGCGTATTTGTGTGTACGCGCGCGCGTGTGTGTGTGTGTGTGTGTGTGTGTGTGTGTGTGTGTGTGCGTGCGTGCCGGTACGCCTGAGCCTGTGGGTCAGTACTCTGCGAGCCACCGTATCTGGTTGTGTGTATAAATAATAATATTTTTATGTGTCATTTTTTCTTTGAAAAGAAAAGTGTTTGTGTGTGTATGTGTGTGTGTGTGTG
>NW_004797400.1:276990-280732 GCF_000002075.1 Aplysia californica
AGAGAGAGAGAGAAAGAGAGAGAGAGAGAGAGACAGACAGACAGACAGAGAGACAGACAGACAGACAGACAGAGAGACAGACAGACAGACAGATAGAACAATAATAGGGAAATGATAAGACACGCTGACAGATATGATATAGATAAACCTGTAGTATGTTTTTTCCCTTACATGTCCACGTTTCTTGTGCCTCCAACTCAATCCGTCTGAACAAGTGCATACAATTATAGTAATTATATACAAATGTCACAGCTGTATTTCCCAACATTGGCGCCCAAAGCAGAACTTCTGCCAGAACTATAAGCTGTTAGAGAAAACACACGATTCAAGAGGTCTCCTTGTTATCGGAAAAGCAAACAAGATTTACCTGTGCGTGCATTGCAAGTCCCGATTACAAACCTCGCATGGGGAGACGATAATAATGATTACAGGTTACTCCTCGTAAATATTATTCCACAGAAAAATCACTTCACAATGAGACTGTTAACTTACACTATAGGCAGCTTCAGCTCTTTTACAGGATGGGACACTCCTCCTACGGAATGACTGAAGTTCCTCAGTTTTGGAAAACACATTAAATCTGTTTCAGGATACTGAAAGGGTCAAAGCGTATATCGGCCGTGGCTGACTGCACACAACTTCCACAGTCGCAAAAAAAACTTCGACTGGTCTCTGAGCTTCGTGTTCACAGATTACAGATCGCGCCGAGATCTCTACCACCTTCGGAATTACCAGATCGATCAACACGAAGCGGCCATTGTTATCATGAATCGACGTGCCATGGACTTACCCCTCCTCCATTTTCGCCGCTGTGCTGGTGGTAGTAACGAGTGAGGAGTGGAAGGAATGAAGGGGGTTGGGGGTGCGATTCACTCTCCGAGCTTAGGCGACGGTATCACGCTGAAAGGCCAAGCCCCGGCGACAATGAGGACTTGCAGACAAGTCCACGCACGACTGTGACCGCCTAAATTAGGCCCGGCCGCAGAGCTAAGAAAAACGACAAAGGTTGCAGCAGTGCAACGGCGAGCCAGAAATCGAGTTTTGAGAAGCAAACCATTGTACCTTGAAAATTAAACTTCTCATTTGTCGAAATGATTGGTATACAGAGTAATACTAATTATCTCTCTAAGGAACACAGGTATCAGTAGAAAGAAACATTTTTGTTGCAATTAACCAAGGACGTTGTAAATACGACCAGTCGAGTGGAGTAGCGCAGTGTTAATAATTTCAAAGCGTTGGTAGGCTGTTTTCTGTTATAAGTTCAGAGTTCATCACTTTACAGCGTTATCAGCATTTCCTGATCAGGTTTTCATTGTTGGTGAGACCATGCAAAACCGCACAAACAATGAACATTACCATACAGCAGCTTTAGCATTCGCTGAAAAGTAACTGTACCTTTCGACTTTCAGTCTCTCTCCACTTCTATGGGCCTGTCTGTCTTGTTTGTGGTTACTTACAACTAATCAGTCTAACTATGTTTACCAACCGTGTGTTCGCGTGTTGCGCTCCGTGTTACCTTCACCCCGATCTGTACCCAACACATCACGCTCCTCAAACATCGGAGGAACTGAATTGGTGTGAAACAAGAGTCCGCGTGTCACATGAGTGGGCACCGGGAGAACAAGGTACAACACTATTATTTTGTTCGAGTGGCCTACCGTTGCAGAACGAATGAAACGAAATGTCTTTCTTAGCACCCTGAAATTATTGACATTCCACCAACAAGCAATACGGAATGACCCGAAAGACTTAAAAATACCACGGTTTGGCACTGGCCGGAAACGTGACAGCTCTCAAGCTCGTTGATCGATGACAACAACAACAACAACAACAACATCATCATCATCATCATCATCATCATCATCATCATCATCATCATCATCATCATCATCGTCATCACACGAATGAAAAACGATGACAACAACTGTATCAACTCTATATCCGGGCCGGTAGCATGAACTCAAACACCGAGGGTATGTTCAATAGCGGATAACATCTGGGATTCAAGGGTTGACCGAGTGGCTTGACAGTGGAAAAAGACCTCCTTAATTGTGGTCCGGTGGCACCAACCACGCAAAATTATGCAGAGCTATTTCACATTTGTGTAATCTATACTCTGGTGTAGAATTTTCCACGGAGGTGTCCCAAAATTCTTCTGCCGATCAAAAGGTAAACAAGTAAGGCTGCACACTGTTTAAATTTGGCTGACCATACCGCGGCCTAGTTCATGAGGTTGCATGATCCTTGAGACCACTCCGCTTCTACTGTCTATATTGCTTTACTTTTCGTTCAATGTTATTCACCTCACTGATTAAGCTGTGAACTAAAATCACTTTGAATATGACGCTGAGGAGAGGTCAAGGAATGCAAAGGGTGGAGATGAAAAGAAGTTTGCGATACGAAACACCATAATCTGGTATACAAACAGGCATTGTACTCGTACGCGCTCACAATAACAATTACACACACGCATTCACACACACACACACACACACACACACACACACACACACACACACACACACACACACACACACACACACACACACACACTCAAAAACAACAACACAACAAAAAACAAAAACAACAACACGTATAGTACACAGAAAGGGACACACACTCTTTGATTTTAACCCCCCCCCTATACACATATACACACATACTTTATACACACATACAGGCATACACCACACACAAAGACTATGCCCATAGACTTGTTTTCCTAATCTGATCTCAGCGGAGAGGGATACAACATCCTCAGCAGAAAGACTGAATAACTGGATAATCTTTTTCTTATCACTCGGGAATCGAACTCGGGTCTCCTGCGTGCAACAGCGTTGCACCAAACCGCTTCACCACAGACGCTACTACAACAAATGTTATCCATCACCTGGAAGATTAAAGTACGAAACTATGCGGGGTTCAACTTATTTGCCTCTTCCCCTGAGATACATTATCTTTGCAGCCAGGTGTCTTGACAAGGGTCAAAACTCCTTTGCTTTAAGAATGACCTGCACAGTATTTACCAAAGCATGATACAACTCCAACAGCAGTATTTCGGGTCACCAAGATTTCGGTCTTTTTTTTTTTTATAATAGAGGGTTTTACGGCGCTCGCAACTGCATAAGGTCATATGAGCGCCAGATTTCGGTCTGAACAGCTATTTCTCCGATTTCTTTCTAATCGTTTCTTTATTCGCCACATCGTTCTTTGTTAACATAATTATCTGTTCTGTCCATAGATGTTTCGGTCTTCATCCAACGCGCCGCTACATCCCAGTAGTTGGGTTTAATTATCATGCTGAGTTATGGTGTGGACAACCAGGGTTCGAATCTCCAAGTGCAGTGCTCTTGAACTTGAGTTATTTTGGACAGTTTTGATTTTGATAGAATCGCTGTAGTGTTGGGGGGATATTGAACCCATGCTACGCAAACTTCCAATAGATTGTCTTCATTTTTGCTGCGTTCAGTTCAATATTGTTTGTTCATAGGTAGGCAGGATAAAATTGACTGGACTCTGAGTCTAATTCTGAGAAAAATCACATGTATTCCATACTAAAGGTATCGAGTTCTTTGTGATGTGCAAGGAAGGCTACAGCCATCCAAACCTAACAAACCATATTTTACTTTCTTACATAAATAGAAGAAAACTTACTGTATGGAAAAAGTCTACAACATCTCATGATCATTTTGGCAAGGACGAAAACAACAACAACAAAACAAAACAAACAACCCCCCCCCCC
>NW_004797400.1:281276-282322 GCF_000002075.1 Aplysia californica
CCCCCCCCCCCCGGTCAAACAATGGCCTTGTCTCCTATTTCGACCGTCTTTTGACGGTGCAGAGCATACCACTGCTTGTCCTCAAGGAGGATTACGTACTGTGACGCAAATATGTTGTACAAATACAAAAGTGAGAAAGGGAAACCATTAATTCAAAGAGTCCAATTATTATCAAGAGGATTTATATGTAGACTCTATATTATTTTGTAAGCTTATGTCAACGGGTCGAAAATGTTTAGTCAAAATGTTATATCTACAACCCATTATTGCTAAATTATATTATTGTTTGGGAGTCGTTGGCAAGCTTTTGAATCAAACAGAACATATTATTGGTAGTGCTTTTGAAAACGAAATCAGGACGCCTGGAAAAAAGAACGCTGGCAGTCAGATTTTAATTTATATAATTGATTGATTGGTAACTGGAGCATTTGTGGCGGTATCAACAAAGGCAGTCACGATCGCAAAAAAACAAACAAACAACAACAACTGATTGTTTCATTACTATAAAAACGCGCAGAAACAGACTGCTATTATTTACGTATGCACACAAAACCGTAAGTACAAGAGGCAAATTTTAATTCTCTATACATGGATTGTAATAGGAAAGATTTTTTAAAAGTCAGCCAACAACTGATGGTATTAAAAAAAATGGAAATACAAATCTAATAATATTATGTTTTAATGTACTGCCTAAACCAGTGCCTGTCTATCTTATTTATAGCCAGAGTCTACTTTTGCCTGCTTTAATTAAGGGACTAACTTTTTAGTACCTCTTACCTACATGTATCCTTTAAGTGGAACGTAAAATAATACACTGTCACAACACAGGTAATCCCCATAGCCTACCAAAAGTACTTAATGGCCTCCAAGTTGTCGAGACCAAGTTTGATTTAAGAGGGAAAAGGTATTGTAATAATAATGTCAAGCACACAGAAAGAGGTTCAACAAAATAATTTATGCCGTACAGATACAACAAGCACACAAGCGTGCGCGCGCGCGTGCACGCGCGCACACACACACACACGCACGCACACACACACACACAC
>NW_004797400.1:283301-285358 GCF_000002075.1 Aplysia californica
AAGACAGCGTGTGTGTTTGTGCGTGTGTGTTTGTGCGTGTGTATGAGTGTATCTGTGTGTGTATATGTGTGTGTGTGTGTGTGTGTGTGTGTGTGTGTGTGTGTGTGTGTGTGTGTGTGTGTGTGTGTGTGTGTGTCCCTCTTCCTCCAACATTAACAGTCGTTTCTGTCAAGGTGTAATACTGAGAATACCGGTATTGTCTTTATTCTTTCAGACAACAAACCACATTTCGTGTTCCTCCTTAAGGAGAGGGCTCATTAGGATGCACACTAAGCTTGCGGTTACCCGAACAATACTATTTCGTAATATTATCCCCTCTGTCTTGTAGGAGTGTATAAATTGTCTTGTAAGCGCCCAGGAACTGCCTTCTAAGAGTGTAGGAATAATATTGTCTAGTAAGAGTGTAGGAACTGCCTCGAAAGAGTGTTAGAATTGTCCTGTAAGAGTGTAGGAACTGTCTTTTAAGAGTGAAAGAATTGTCTTGTAAGAGTGTAGGAACTGTCTTTTAAGAGTGAAAGAATTGTCTTGTAAGAGTGTAGGAACTGTCGCGTAAGAGTGTAGGAACTGTCCTGTAAAAGTGAGGGAATTATGAATACTGGCATATTATTATAAGAGAGAACACAGGAATTGAATTTGACTTTTTTAAAATCAGGTATCTCACAAACGTTGAAGGCGTTGTTAGAGCTAGAATGTACTGCATCTACATCTTCTCCTTGTCTCAACAGCAAGGTGAATAAAACAGACTTTTGGCTTGGAATGCATGGGATCTGTTGTGTTGAGGCGCGATCCTTTAAAAGTAATAATAATTATTGATTATTTGGAAATCGGCGTTTTAGTACTCTTTAAAAATATGGCTATTTCGTCGACTAAACGTGCTAAGACTTTAGTTGGTTGTTACCTTAAAGGGGATAGAGGTTATCCTCAACAGACAAAAAGGTATACGGTAGTTTGCAAAATGCCCCATTTCCTTTGAAAGTTAAGAGACATCTTTTTCAAGCCCAATTATAAAGTTTGAACATTTGAATTCGACTTTCCCATTATTCAAATGAAAACAGTAAAAGAAGCAACTACAGCGCCTTCTCACTTTTTTGACAATTCTTTAAAGTACATTATCCCTCGACTAAGACAATTAATATTGACACAATAATCTAAACAAAGACAAACAAAATAGCAAACGCAACTCAACAACAACAACAACAACAACAACAACAACAACAACAACAACAACAAAAACAACAACAACAAGGACACGAGGTCAATTCAAAGTGCATGTACTAACATTCTTTAATGATCTCTGTCAAAGCACGATTAATTATACGGTCAGGTGCCATTTCGAGGGGAGACCATTGAAAGAAACACATTATATCGATATTTTAGTATAGTTATGTCCCCTACATTATAAAGACAACGCTATTCATGTTGCTCGAAATATCTCTCATGTGAAGGTGCAATTACCATTCCCATGTTTCTGCTGCGGAATCTAATACTAATAATACCCTAGGCTTTTCGAGCAGCAGCTATTTTAAGTGTTGACTTTAAAAATGATCAAAGTAAAGTGACTCTTGAGTGGACATAAAGGCCTTGAACATCTAGCTCTCAGTGGCAACATTGAAGGCAAACGAGGCGGGGGAAGACCCAGAACAACGTGCGTGTAGAGACTTAACAGATGCGTGACTGAAAAAAATCACGGTATTAGTTTTTTTGAGACCATCTGAGCAAAGGGATGAATAGCAGTCTTCATCGGAATCTTCTTGCCTATCTTCACGATGACGGATGTCTGTCGAAGAACTAGCACTCGATGATCAAAACAAAGAATCAAGACCGAGTGCTGTTACTCAATTTCTTAACCCTATCCGTACGCCTTGGGGTAGAGGTGTGCGAGTCCAGCATATTAAGATTCGAGTCCAGACTCGAGTATCTGCTCTGGACTCGAGTATCTGCTCTGGACTCGAGTAATTACTCGAGTAATTACTCGAGTCCCACGGCTCTTAAGACTCGAGTTATTACTCGAGTAATAGTATCCCGAAAGGGAATTTTAGTGGGTTTCAAAAAAGGTT
>NW_004797400.1:287638-288769 GCF_000002075.1 Aplysia californica
AGAGAGAGAGAGAGAGAGAGAGAGAGAGAGAGAGAGAGAGAGAGAGAGAGAAAATAAAGGGGGGGGGGATCAGTTACAAGTATCGAAGGGCAATTGATTACATTATATTTTAAACGTGGGACGAAAACGGGTAAAATCCTGGCTAATCTGGAGAAAATGGGATGAAAACGGGTGACGAAACTGTGATGTAGGAGAAAAACGGGAGCATCGGTAGGTACTTTGTTTTTTTTTAATGTTTTGGATAACCAGAACTTCAATGTGTGAGGTGCTCTCTGAAATATTTCAACCTTAATTTATTGGCCGGCCTTTTTTATTTTTGATTGTTTAATTTGAGATAACGACTAAGATTTCCCCCATTGTTTTTCTCATGTTCACACTCCCCCACCACACACACAAAGACACACTTTGTTTTCTTTCCATTTTCGACTGAACGCTAAATTTGAACCCCAGACAGAAAAATCGACAAAGTATTTGCAAAGACGTTGTGTTGACAGACATTGGAATTAAGTATTGATTCATTAAATGACCTGCTTCTATTCGCGTTTTCTCCGGACAATACAAAACAATCTAATCCTTTTCTTTCCTAGGGAGGGACTAATAAAATAAAGGGTGTTTCTTTACTTTCTTAAAGAAACTATTGCACGAATCCATGTCAGCTGAGAAACAGGGTTTTGGTTCGGGCTCTGGTTCGGGTCTGATCCGTTTTTGGTTCAATTTTGTTCGTAACGCTGACCGACCTAGATCTAACCCATTAGGTTCTGTACATTCAATTTGATATCCTCAAATTCAGTTTTACATTGGGTTATATACATTGGAAGTTGGTCTCGCATAATTGCAAAGAAAGTGAAAGAAATGAGTGTTGGTCGAAGAAGGACTTAGTATAGAGAAGTGTATGAAACATCGCTTCCGGTCCTTCAGTACTGCGTGTTGCTTTTTGTGTGCATTAATGTATTGATATACTTGTGGTGAATTTGCTGATCACTCTTTAGGAAGAAGCAATCCTGTAATTCTCTGGTTGTCTAGGCATGGTTTTTCAGGCTTTTTACATGCTCCGACGACCACAGAAGTGCCTCGGGACCGGTTGCGAACGACGATAACGATAACCTGTAAGCACACAAGTTAGTCTGCTAT
>NW_004797400.1:288869-292078 GCF_000002075.1 Aplysia californica
CACACACACACACACACACACACACACACACATACACACATTTACATACACATAACCTGCACACAATATTCAGGGTATAATATATGCAGTGGAGTCTGATTGGACTGAAATCTGCGGGACAGCCGGATTTTCTTCTGTTTAGCCGAGCCTTCGGTTTACAGAGATTGCTCAAACAGCGAAGAAAAAAATCGAGGATCCTGTTTTCTTTCGGTTTAACCGTGTTCGGTTTAAACGGATTCAGCTGTTCGCACGTGTGCGCGTTTGTGTGTGTCTGTGTGTGTGCTCGCGAGTGCGTGTGTATAGATAGATAGATAGATAGATAGATAGATAGATAGATAGATAGATAGATAGATAGATAGATAGATGGATGGATGGATGGATGGATGGATGGATGGATGGATGGATGGATGGATGGATGGATGGATGGATGGATAGATAGATAGATAGATAGATAGATAGATAGATAGATAGATAGATAAATAGATAGATAGATATGGTAACGAAATGAACAAATGTCATGTTCTTTTAAACAATCGTACAAATACCTAAACTAGTGCTACGTTTAAATTATGTTTTTTTCTAGGATATTAGGAAGGTATCCAGGCTGGGAAATTCCAACACAAACATGTATGAAGGTAAAAAAAAAAGAAAAAAGGAAAGAAAAACAAAAACAAAACAAAAAACCCCGAAAGCAAAAAATAAATAATTTTTTTTTAAAAAGCTCCCGTAGTTCCTATCTGTTCTTACGTGACACGTCGAGAAGATCACTTTCGTTTTGAGCCAACACCTGGGGAGAACGGTGTGAAAAGGTATTTCAAGAGACGCTGGGAAAGAACGTGGAAATGAAGGCCCATGAGGGCAAATTTATTTACCCTCACAACATTCACGTGTTTACAGATCATATTGCCATAGCTTCTGAGCCCTCGGGTCTTGAAGTTCTTGTTTTAACATGCCGCGCATCAAGCTCCGTCAAATACAACCAGTTTTACAACTGCGCCGCGGTCTTGTGCTACATATTTACGGAAACACGAGTTGCTAAGCGTGTTAATTACTGCAATGAATTCTGAATATGTTTTAAAGTTTGGACTTGTAATCTCGTGCAGTGCTGGGCGGGATGCGAGCCTTGTGGGCGATCGAGAGTCAAGGGAAACAATTTCCAAGACAAAAAATAAAGAAAAAAATAAAACTTTGGGGACACTGGATTTAATCCATTTCTTAAACCTAAAGCGATGCTGTCCGTTACGTGTGTCCTTGTCGAGGGGTAAGGCGTATGATTTTCCGTTTTTAAACAAATGAGTTTGATTCCTGATTCCGTTGGGTAGGACATCGCATTTTTAGAAAAGTCACTTTACCCTTTTTTGCTCAGTTCGTGTACCTGAAAATGGGTAGGTCTAGGCGTAAAGCATGGCAATCGGCAAAGAACAGTATAAGAGAATAGTAACAGTATGCGTGTAATAGGCTGCGATATTATCCGACTTCAACAAAAATTAAAGACCACCTTGACAGAGAGCCCTGACTTTTTTTTTAATCGAAAAAAAAAGACAGCAAGGAATGTTTCAAAATTGTTTTCTCTGAAAGTGTTAATGGGTTACCAATGCGTACTGCAATGCTTCCTAAAGGGGCAAAACCATCACGTGCTGCACGGAAATCCTCGGAGAATTTAAGCCAAATTTGCTGGGGGGGGGGGGGGGGGGTAATCGACTTGTGTGCGACACCACGGACATTCCTCAGGTAAAATTTCTGGTGCACGTCATAAACTGACATACGGTCTCGAACTGTGCTCACTTTGGTGGCAATATAAGCCGCCGTTTGCGCAAAGTCCAGTATCGCATCAACGTGCCACCAAGACGAAAGCTGAGAAACTTTGATTGTGCCAGAGTTATGGCACGGCTGCAGGATGGAGTTGGAGCCCGAGAAGTTGCAAGAAGGCTTGCACTCTCTCATTGTCAGCCTGAGGCAGCGCCATCAAGCCACTGGGTCAGTCCAAGAACGCCCACGTGCAGGTCGACCCAAGAAGAGCACTCAGAGTGTTTTGCAAGTGGTCCTTAACTTTTGTTGAAGTCTGTATATTTTCCGAGAGGCACGGTGGTAATTTGCAATGAAAACGCCGGTCAAAGACGTTATTGTGAACTCTTGTGAACATTTGTGAGGATCCACGATTATATAACTAAGCACTCATAACGTGAGCGTTCATGGGGATCTTTAACTGTATCATAACTGCCCTTTTCCCGCTATCCTTCGGGAAAATAATTAAAATTATCCTATCTTGAAAGTAGCGCTCAACTCAGATCTATCTAACCGTGATACAGTGCCATCACAGACCATACATATAGATTCGGGGATCGTTGAGACTATTGTACACCTTTTTCACCCGACATGGTCACCACCTCAGGTTCTCAAGAAAAAGAAGCAAGCCGCGCATGGCCTTAATAAGCGGACCCGCAGCTTTCTCTCCCAAAACTGCCGGACAAGGGCAGAACGACGTAACTGCACATTTCATGATTTTGAGAAAACTGCAAACAAACTTTTTACCCTTAGTCTGCATCAAGCATATGTAATGCAAGCTTCTGAACATGTTTGTGGGAAAATGTGATGGGTCATTTTGTCATCAACAATGGAATTGAGGTCAGTCACACGTAATTCTAACACATTGAAAACTACTATTTCGAATGTAGATATTGATACGTCGTCCGGCCTTTAACCTAAGACAGATATGGGCACGACAAGTGCAACATACCAGTAAACGAAACAAAACAACAAGAACAACAAAACAACAACAACCAAGAAACAAACAAAAAATCAAATTTGTCAGATACGCCCCAATGCCTTGGGACGGCAGAGTAGAAGCTAAATAAACCCAGGCGCTGCGGTGTTGCTGCTTAACAAAAGGAAAACATTGGCCTAATCGGAACATTGCAGTCAGGAAAGATTAGGATAGTTACACTGGTTACACAGTCGTTTCTTCCCTTTCGTTCTACCTAAACTCTCTGGTTCTACTTCAGTGGGCGGGTTGCCGGGCTCTCGCATGTCAGTCTGCCTCGAGCTGTTTATGTTCTCAAGATTTTCTTCCAACTGTTCGTCAACAAATTCTCCATGGATCTAGAGTAGACTTCACAGTCTATCAACATTTCACGTGAACGTCTGATTTGTGCTTCTCCCTCTACAGATCAATCATTCTCTCGGCTTGTCTTTCTTCCACCCCTACCCCC
>NW_004797400.1:292178-295814 GCF_000002075.1 Aplysia californica
CCCCCCGCTTTTGGGAAAGCAAATTGCGATAGGAAGGCCAATAAAGAATCCACGCTGTAAGGTATGAATGAGAGAGACTAATAAAGCCTATAATATCTTTCGGGTCGACGTCCTCCGTTATTTTTTGTATCCTGTTTTTTTTTTTCCTCGTCACTTTGTTTTTTTTTTCCCTGTCTGGTTCTCTCTCACTCCTGTCTCTTCTTCTTGGAGGTTAGGAACGAGACACCTCCGTCGCAACACCCGTGGGCGGACGAGGCGTGTGACGTCATTCATAGAGGGGGAAGAAGAACATAACGTACTAGGTGCGGTGTGTTATTGGATAACATGTCCAATTGGACCGAATCAGCTCTGTGGCGAGGCTTAAAAGTTGTGAAAAATACCCAAGGACAAGAATATCCAAATAGGATTTTAAATCAGGGTCATCTGCCTTAATGCCTTGAATGTTGCCAGCTGAAATAACGTAATAATATGGGCTACTGAGGAAAACATTCCTAATTCATTACAATAATTCAGTCCCATAAAAGGCAGGTAAGTACTGATTGTTCGTTTTATTGGGTTATTGTTTTTATAGATTCCAAGAGGAGTGTGGGGAAAAAAGAGGGGGTGGGGGCAGTAATCATTATTTCTGTGGTTGTTGTCTCTCGTGTGCAAAGTGAGGTAATGTATACTGTGCCCTGGGGTGCCGGTAAGTACTGTCCAAATTGACCAAGAAGGCCACCCACTGTTGAAGAGAAAATTGGTTGTCCTAGACAGGTGGTCGTCAGGGAGAGTGTCATTATTATATTTAAAAAACCCCAACCTCCACAACCCCCGCGATGTAAGGCGAATGGGAAGTGTTCGTTGTACAGGTGAATGTCTTTCACAGGTGGCCGTTAGAGCAGGTAAGTGTTGCGTTCACAACTGCATATTAATAAGGTCATCTGAGCGCGCAGGACACATTACACATTTTCAGTTCGTAGGACATTTGAATTTTGCCCGGGTGGCGGCCGAAGCCTACTCTTATCGGTTTTTGACCACCAAGGGATCTTTAAAGTGCGCAACTTGCACACAGGGCCTCCGAGATTTTTCGTCCTTATCTGAGCAGGCTAGGTGATAGATCTTACCTACCCTAAGATCACGGGTGTGGTTGAAAAACAACAGTAGGAAGGAGCCAAGGAGTAGCAGTAGAGACAGGCTGCAGAAAGAGTCGGGAGCCCCGAGGAGGGGGCAAAATTGAGTGGGTGGGGGCAGAAAGTGAGGACCAAAGCAGACGACAGAACATGGTTAGAGAGCAGGAAAGGAGGTGAAAGGAAAACATTTTTTGTCAGGTTTCCAACAAAGGACTTATTGAATGAGAGGCGAACATCTTAATCCCTGGACCATGGGAGCCCCCACGAACAGTTGTGAAGTCTACAAGCAGTATTTGGGTAAGACTTTGTAAATGAAGGAAATAGGCCGCACCTTATAGTTTCTCCTGTCTGCAATGAGCGCTCGATTGTCGATTGATGTGTAGTTTGAGTAGGTCAGCGGAACGAAGGAGTTTTTAAAATAATATTTGAAGTCGTGATAGCTTTTTGAGGGAGTAAAAAAACAAAAAACATCTGGGAATAACTACTTAATTTTAAAATTTAGTCCGCATACAGTTCAGTCTCGTCGAAAGATATACTTTTTCTTACGAGTAGCTGTCATAATGGGAGCTCACACCAAATAAAAGTGTTACAAGGACACCATGAAAATGTCTTTGGAGGACTTCAACATTAATCCTTCGACATTGGAGAGCCTGGCGTCTGACAGACCCAGTTAGAGGGCAACAGTCACAAAGGGCAGTCACATACATCAGGCTTCACAAAGTAGAGATAATGAAGCCAAGAGAGAAGCCCGTCCGCTGCACACATCCACGAGCGGAAATGCAGCTTTTGAATGGTCAAAATGTGCCAAGTTTTACTCTGCCAGAATTGGTTTCATTTGCCATAGCAAAAGTCACAAGTCATCTTAATCCTTATTTTTTCTGTCCTAAACTGCAATTGCATTAGTCATCGTCAGACATTGACGGCCGAAATATTATTAGAATTAAACATTATACATGTATACAGAAGTAACCCTGCCGATAACCTTACATGTATAGTAGATGTTTTACGCCCATTAACAAAATATATATCATTTAGGTGGCAGGCTGCTTCGCTCCTGCCTTTCAGGACAAACCCAGGCCGAGACAGATACAATGTCCCTACGGACAGGTGGATGTACTCCATTAAAAGTGCTTCCTGCACAGGAACCGAACCCAGGTTTTTTGCTTGCGGCGGCAACGCGCCTTACTGCTACACCACTGACGCAAGTCTAAAGTTAAAGGGCTGAAAGTATCTTCTGTTTGCTTCGCTATTCTATGATAATGACACCCTTATTTAGACGCTCGCCTTGAGAACTCGCACAGAGGAGAAGCCTAAAGCATCACCCATCTCCTCAACACGATATTGATTTCTGCTTATTAGCACCCCTCCCCCTTAAAAAAAAAGTCTTGATGTTTAGATCTGTTTTCGTATGTATCCGTTAGGGGTGTTGTCTGTTTCTGCTATTTGTCATTATTTTTTTATTGCCGCAGGGACATCAGAGACCGTAAAAAATCTAAAATTGGTTATTTAGCATTGACAAAAACAATGGCGAAGAAAGAGGGAGTAGTTGAGCAGCAATAAGAGCAGCATCACAGTAGCAATGTCAGTAGTAGTAGTAGTAGTAGTAGTAGTAGTAGTAGTAGTAGTAGTAGTAGTAGATTGCACTTACATCGTGCCCTATCCCCAACAAGTATAGGCTGTGAGCATAGCGAACTAGAGTATTCGCTATGGCTGTGAGCTGTTTACGTCGATGGACTGATTACTAACCGTAAATCCTCATTCACATAAGAAAAAACATAATTTCATATAGACAAGAAAACCAGCGCAACCACATAAGGAAAACCTTTCCCAACCATTCATTACTTATGCACCAATATGGACAGCAGCGAAAACAAGATATAGCAGTATCTGCTAACGCACTCCAACAATTTCTTAAGCAATCGCTTAAACCTATAAGGATTTGTACTTTCTCCCAGGTCCAAGGGCAAGGAATTTCTAATTTTAGGGCCAAAAAGTGAAAATCCTCTCTCACCAGATCTTAAATTACATTTTAGGGGCTCTGAATTAGTGTGCGACGGTGGATGACCGTAAGTGACGTGAAGGAACCTAAGGTGTTAAAAGCTCAGACAGATTTGATGGAACATAGCAATGTCTGTCCCGTTTCTTTCTCTTTGTCACTCCTCTATTTTGATCCTTTTGCCTAAAACATCACAATTTAAAGAAAATGTAGCTTGACCATAGAAACTTGTTGCAAAAAATCTGTTGGGGACTGACAGACCAAAAGGAAGGACATTGCGGAAGGTTGTTCAAATATACTAAGACTAGAAGGCAACAGTTTTTAGGAGAGAGGAACAAGAAAAAACAAACAAACAAAAAAACCCCAAACTGAAAACAATCCCCCCCCCACCCGATTTTTTATTCTTTAAAAAAGTGCACCTCGATATAATCTACATTATTCAACTTTTCTTGCTTTTTTTCTACATTTAGAATTTGATTTCAACAAAATATTTCTTGATCAAATGCAACCGAGACTCCAGATTTAGAAACT